>NW_026059687.1:33211-36327 GCF_023721935.1 Panthera uncia | reverse complement strand
CTGCCCTGCCTGGATCTCAGTGGCCCTGCCCCTCCTGGATCTCAGTGCTCCTGCCCTGCGTGGATCTCAGAGGTCCTGTCCCTCCTGGATCTCAGTGGTCCTGCCCTGCGTGGATCTCAGAGGTCCTGCCCCTCCTGGATCTCAGTGGTCCTGCCCTGCCTGGATCTCAATGGTCCTGCCCCTCATGGATCTCAGTGGTCCTGTCCTGCCTGACTCTCAACAACTGTGTCCCCCCTAGATTTCAGACTTCTCCTGGTCTCCAAAGCTGTATCAGGGTAAATTCCCATTGTTTCCAGTCACCTGGATTTGGTGGTTTATTCCTGCAGCCCCGGGACCCTCATGGAAGACAAGGAAAGAAAGAATGCTTCCTTTGCTCAAAACAAGCACCTCGTCCTAGAGAAAACGTCCTCTGCTGCTGGGGGGCCTGTGGACCATTTCGTCAAATGTTAGAGGACCTGTCAGGTAAGTTTGCCTACACCCCCCACACCCACGGGATCTGGAGAGAGCAGAGGAGACGTGGTTTTACAAGGACATCATAACACCCTCACACGTTGGTAAACACGTTTCCACCGTCCTTTCCTGAGCCCGGAGATGTGTTCTGACTTATCGCATGTCAGGCACAAAAAAAAACACACTCTTTTTCTGTATTTCCCAGCTGTTTCTGAAGGGGCTGATTCTGTGTGCATTTCTTCTCGCTCAATAGGTTACGACAGAGAGACTCTGATGGGTTCCTTTTGGGGAAACACGGTGTTTTTCTATTCACATGAAATCGTATTATCTTCTCATGAAACACCTGAGCGGGAAAGACTCCTTCCTGGATGGTTTTGGCAATGGCTCCGTGAGGCAGATGGAAACATGTAATTCGGTGAGAAGTTTCTTCAACGGGGGAGCAGTCAGGGGGTTCCCTGGGGCGTAGATCTTGGCTGTCACTTTTACTCAAAAATAATCCAAATCCCGCCACCAGGACGATGGGCTATACGTGTTACCCAGGGTACACACGGCTCTTGCCTTTAAGGAGGCGGTCTCCCGGCTGCCCTCCGAGGGGCCTACAGAGGGCACAGCATGTCTCCCAGCATGATGCACACGAGGCATCCAGCTGCCCGTTACCTCTTGGCCACGGCTGGTTCTCCTGGACCAGGCTTCTTGTAGATGAGATGTCCCCAGGGGGGTTTCAGCTCCCCTAAAGTGCACACACTCTGTCTTCCACCTGTGCCTTCTGGTGCCCCGGCCCTCTCCACCCGTCACATCCCTTTATCCCTCCACATCCGTTGTGAAACCGATTCAGAACCTCTCCAGGGCTTTTCGCGGCCATGAGAGCCCTCGAGCAGCCGCCTTTGAGGCCAAGTGTCTTCACCGAGTTGGATCGAGGGTTGTTCCATGGAGTTTGTGAGCATATCAATGGGCCTCCCAAATGGGTGTCTCAATAGGGTTCATTTAAATTCTGTGCATGAGGCATAAGTGTGATAGCCTCTGTGCAAAATGGCAGCCAGCAGGCCCCGTCCTTACTGTGGTTCCTGACCCGGAAAGGACGTGTACGTCAACGTCTTCGTCATTTTGCTGGTAGGCCCCCCAGCAACACACACACAACACCCCCCAGCTGGTAGACCCCCCAGCTCTCACCCCCCTACAGGGTCCCGCTGTCCCAGGCACAGTCGCAAAGACCCAAGCACACAAGAGACGCAAAGGCTAGCTATTGCATTTTTTTCGTGTAGCTTCACATCCCGTGTCTTAGTTTCAATTCTTATAATACGAAAAAAAAATGGGCGGAGCGTAGGAAAACACATGGATTGGAATGTGCACACGTTTAACACTGAGTTAGCGTCTACAAATGGGCTCTCAAGAAAGTAGGTGCCTTAGCTCACTTGAGTGTTCCTACTTCAGACACAGGAAGAGAATCTCAATTTGCGTACTCAGTCACAGCGAATGCATTCATCCAGCCAATGTCTTTGTGTTCCTCTTTGGCACTGAATCTTTTCCAAAAGGATATCTTCGCGTCCATTTTTTTAAATGTAGCTTCTATGTGCTACTATGAAAATATATAAATATTTAATTAGTGGATACAGATAAACAGGATCTGAACCTTAATATAAAGAGCTTTTTAGAAGTCTATAGTTGATTAAAGACTGTATTTACTGGAATTTTATAAATCCCTCCAGTGTGTTATAAATTAATAATTTGCTATATTTATTTGTGTGCTGTCTATGTAATTCAGTCAATTATTAATGAATACATTTATTGTGTATAAATAATAAAATTTCCATCGCATAATACAACCCATGCTTCATGTTATTATACTGGGAATAGCACATAAATAATGAAATAAAGGTAAAGTAAATAGTGGTCTGGGAGCTGCCGAGCATTTGTTTTTATTCACACATTTCCAAAAAAGCGGGGTGGGGAATGGTTAAGCCTGAAAGTGTTGGCATTTTTACCCTTGCACTCTGGATGGGTAAGGGACAATGGCCACAGACTTGCACCGAAGGCACTCATTTGGACATTTCTGCTGTTAAGAGGCAATCATATCAACACACATGTGTTGGCATCCACTCTGTGGGAGACCCTGCATGAGGGGCTGATGCGAGCACCCCACTGGGTATCACGGCCACCTGGCAAGGAGGTGCCATTACCCTCAAAACCAGAACCCTGCCCTGTGACTCAGCAATCTCACCTCTGGGTATTTATCGAAAAGAATTGAAAGCAGGGGCTCAGATACTTGCACCCCCAAGTTCACAGAAGCATGATTCACAGTAGGCAAGAGGAGGAAGCCACCCACGTGTCTGTGGATGGATGGATGCTTGGAAGGATGGATGGGTAGGTGGATGGATGGATGGATGGATGGAAGGGTAGCTGGGTGGGTTGGTGTGGATGGGTGGGTGGATGGATGGACAAATGGATGGATGGATGGACGGATGGATGGATGGAGAGATGGATGGATTATGGATGGATGGGTGGGTGGGTTGATGGATGGATGGATGGAGGGACGGATGGATGGAGGGAGGGATGGATAGATGGATGGATGGATGGATGGATGGATGGATGGATAGGTAGGTGGATGGATGGATGGATGGATGGGTAGCTGGGTGGGTCGGTGGGTGGATGGGTGGGTGGATGGATAG
>NW_026059687.1:9279-33111 GCF_023721935.1 Panthera uncia | reverse complement strand
ATGGATGGATGGATGGGTAGCTGGGTGGGTCGGTGGGTGGATGGGTGGGTGGATGGATGGACAAATGGATGGATGGATGGATGGATGGATGGACGGATGGGTGGGTGGGTTGATGGATGGATGGATGGACGGATGGATGGGTGGAGGGAGGGAGGTGACATAAGCCTGCTGGGTGACAGGGGCTTTGGCATGAGGGGCTGACCTGCATGAAGACTGAATCATTCACTTACGTAAGTTATAGGTCAAAATGCTCTCCAGACCCCTCTGCCCTTGTGATACGGATGTTTTCTGGCTTTTCCCATTGTGGGGTCTGCCTCTTGCTGTTGGTGGAAACCCCAGGATCCGAGGAGAAATACCGACCAAGCAGAGGAGAAGTCACATGGGGCCAGGGGCACAGATGGGAGAGACGCGGCCACCAGCCCAGGGATGCTTGGAAGCCCCACCATTTGCAGCGTTCGCATATTTTCGCAGTACATTCGTCAGGAGCATGCACATTCACGCATCACGAGGTGGGGTCTTGCCCAGGGCCCCACTGGCATCTGCACCTTGGCCCTCGGACCACACGACCCTCTGCTTTGACTTTTCTATGCTAGAGGCTCCTCTGCCCCCTGCCCATTGGTCCCGTCCTTGTGTGACTCCTGAGGAACCCGCTGCCACGCTGTGCACTGGGGAAGCCTTCCTTGACTTTCTGGGACCGAGGCTGGCAGCGGTTTCCAGTTTGCATTAAAGCAGCCAGTGAGGAAGGCCGCCTTGCAAAATGTGTTAAGAAGGATTCTGAGTCTCTGTCACGGTGGAGGGAAGGGGACTTTGAGGCACCACAGGTGTGCAAGGGGGTCATCAGCACACGGGGCCATGTTATGTGTCCTAGACGGTGCTGGATGGACCTTTCGAGGCCTGGCTCCCACACGCCATCAGCTGTGAGCCCAGGCAGTACCCTGTGGTTTCTTCCTTTCCTCCCCTTCCCTCCCCTCCCCTCCCCTCCCCTCCCCTCCCCTTCTCTCCCCTTCCCTTCCCTTCCCTTCCCTTCCCTTCCCTTCCCTCCCTCCTTCCCTTCCCTTCCCTTCCCTTCCCTTTCCTTCCTTCCCCTCCCTTCCCTTCCCTTCCCTTCCCTTCCCTTCCCTTCCTTTCCTTCTTTCCCTTTTCTTCCCTTTCCTTTCCTTTCCTTTCCTTCCTTCTCTTTCCTTCCCTTCCCTTCCCTTCCCTTCCCTTCCCTTCCCTTCCCTTTCCTTCCCTTCCCTTCCCTTTCCTTCCTTTCCCTTCCCATCCCTTCCCTTCCCTTCCTTCTTTCCCTTTCCTTCCCTTCCCTTCCCTTCCCTTTCCTTTCCTTTCCTTCCCTTCCCTTCCCTTCCCTTCCCTTCCTTTCCTTCCTTCCTTCTTTCCTTCCTTCCTTCCTTCCTCCCCCCTCCCTCCCACCCTCCCCCTCCCTCCATCCTCCTTTCCTTGTCCTTCCCTGTGACTCAGTCCCATTACTCCTTTCTTTGCATCACTGTGGACAATGATAACAAAACCAGAGGCTGAGTTTATCGTGTCCTCAGCATCCACCAAAACCAGAAACAACATGGGGGACAATGAGACCACATCTACTCCGGATGCATCATCAACGCAGAGCTGCTAAATCCAGGGGAACCATCTAGAAGCAAATGAAAGCAGACGTCCAAACAACAGAAAACAGGATCTTTACCACGACTCAAGTGCATCCAATGGACTGGGGGCAAAACCACGAAATCCATCAAGAGCTCTGGGATGTTGAGGTGACTTACGAGCCATGGGGCCAGCACTGGGGCGTAAGCTCCGTGGATTCTCCTCCTCGAAGCACTTAAGAATGTGGGCAGAGGTTGGGCCTCCCTGCGTCTACTCATCAGCAAGTCTGGAAGACAATGCAACTTTACCTTTTATCTACCGCGGGCTCGACTCCCTGAAGATTAAGAAAAAGCAGCTTGCGTTCTTGTGCAGATAACGAGGATTTTTCAGGATAAAAGAGTTTTTAGTTTCAGGGGCTTAAAAGTAATGAGGCAACTCTGAAATTCAGTCTTGCTAGTTACAGGGACAGCTACTCTCTGACATCCAGGCTTTTCTGGTCCAGACCGGGGGTCACCGTGTGCTCCTCAGCAGAGCTGTGCCAATAAAACTTTATTTACAAACACAAGCAGAGGGCCACATTTGTACTCTCGGCACCCGTGCCGCTGTATGCTATGCTTTAAGGAATTGCATGTTTGTTTGGTTTTGCCTTTTATTTTAATGTGTATTTATTTTTGAGAGAGCGAGAGACAGAGAGAGAGACACACACAGCACGAGCAGGAGAAGGGCAGAGAGGGGGGGGGGGGGACACAGAATCTGAAGCAGGCTCCAGGCTCCGAGCTGTCGGCACAGAGCCTGACACGGGGGTTGAACCCACAAACTGTGAGATCATGACCTGAGCCGAAGGTGGACGCTTAAGCAACTATGTCCCCCAGGCGCCCTTGGTTTGGCTTTTTAAGTTTTTAAGAACGTTTTTTATTTTTAAACTGTTGACCCATTTTAATTGTTTAATGCACTTTTTAAAATCGGGGTGACATTCACGCCATATATACATAGCCGTTTATATAAGTCAGGGGCGGCCAGCACATTCACCATGGTCTGGAAACACCACCCCTATGTGTTTCCAGCACATTCTCGTGCCCCTGAAAACAGACCCTGTATCCATGGAAGGGCAGTGAAATATGTCACGCAGAAACAGGTTCATAGGAGTTCTGGATGGGGCCCCAGCCCCAGCGTGTGTGTCTTTGCAGGATTGATTATTTTCAGGTGCAGGCAGCTGGCAACCTACAGGTACACGAGAGCCGTTCTCTCTGAGCTTACCTGCCTTCTGTTCCCCCCAAAAGGAAACTGACCGTCACCGCTGCCCTCGTGGGGCGGGATCACCCAGAAGACGGAGTCTTGCCACAGCAGAGGGCACGATGTGGACCCCACAGCCAGACAGGCTCTGACTAGTGACATCGACGGGACCACACGCCACGTGGACTGTGGTGTGTGTGGCTTCTGTCGCTCAGCATCACGTTTCCAAAAACGCATCCATGTGGCAACAGGTGTGAAGGCTTTTGTCCTTTTCATTCCCGATTTAGGAATGCACCATGGTCTGTTTCCTCTGTCCACGGATGCAAGGACATGCTCCCAACGATAAAATGGCCTCCACACCATCGGGTGAGAATCACACTCTGCATCTCTGGGGGCCAGCTTGGATTTTCACTTCACAACAATGAAACACGGGAGGCCAAGAATGGATGTCAGCTACAAGAACTTGGGCCGGGGGATACTTTTTTTGCTTTATTTGTTGGCCTTTAATGGATTGAGGAAAACGAATGGAAGGCTGGTCAGGACAGGGACCCATGAACAGGACGAGGTCGCAGATGGACAGCATTTTCTAACTGACTAGGCACCACCTTGAAATCTTTCCACGTCCATGAAACTTCTTTAAGACAGAAGACTCACCACCCTATATCCTACTGCGCCCATCTGAGCAAGTTGAATGCTCCCATAGTCTATTGCAACAGAGGGACTTCTTACAATCGTCCGTGGGTCGTAAGTAAAATTAAGGACGTGGTTATGTTCTCTGTGGGTCCCCGAGGGTTGTCGTGCACACAGGCAGTGAATTCCCCATGTCCCTGACCCTCCTGTGCCATGTGCATTCACCTCCCCCAAAGGGAATGAGCCAGCTTCCTTGTGACCAAGCACAGAGACCATTTTACTACGTGACCCGGGTGAGGGGCCCACACAGCACAGAATGCATTTTGCTCTCATGCCTGTGGACAGAAACATCTCTGCCAGACGGAGACCTGCTTCCTTCCAAAGTTTATTAGTGGCTGTGTTGTCTCAGATTAAAGTGTCTCTCTTCGCCCGGAGACCTATTTGTAAGGTCCCAGGTTGGGAGGAGTCTTGCTCCCAGGTTTTACACAAAGCGTAGTAGGGATAGATGAGTGGTCCTTGCCCGTATGGGCAGGAGCGATTCTGCAACAGGGGGCAGTTGGCAATGTGCGGAGACGTTTTGAGGTGTCATGACTGGGGAGAACTGGCGTGTGGTGGGTGGAGACCAGAGACAGTGTTTGGCGATGCACAGGACGTCACACATCAGAGAGTGCTCCAGCCCCAAATGTCAGTGGTGCAGAGGCTGAGAAGCCCTGACCATGAGAAACTATCATCTATCTATTCATCCATCCATCGTCCATCCATCCATCACATGTATGTATCTATCCATCCATCCATCCATCCATCCATTATGTCTATTATCTGTCTGTCCGTGTAGTCATCCATCCATCATATCTATCTATCTATCTATCTATCCATCCATCTATGTACCCATCCATCCATCATGTCTGTCTGTCTATCTATCTACCCATCTATCCATGATGTCTCTCTGTCTATCTATCTATCCATCCATCCATCCATCCATCCACCCATACATCATATCTATGTACCTATGTATCTATGTATCTATGTATCTATGTATCTATCTATCTATCCATCCATCCATCCTTCTGCCCATCCATCCATCATGTCTGTCTATCTATCTGTCTATCTATCTATCTATCTTTCCATCTATCTCTATCATCTATCTATCCATCTTTATATCTATATATCTATGTATCATTGTATCTATATATCCATCCATCCATCCATTATGTCTATTATCTGCCTGTCTATTCATCTATCCATCCATCATATCTATCTATCTATGTATCTATCTATTATCTATCTATCCATCTGTATATCTATCTGTCCATCTATCTACCTATCTACCATTGTATCTATCATCTATCATCTATCTATCCATCTTTATATCTATCTATGTATCTGTCTATCCATCATTGTATCTATGTATCTATCTATCCATCTATCCATCCATCCATCCATCGTATGTATCCATCCATCATATCTATCATCTGTGTATCTATCTACCTACCTATCTATCTTTCTATGTATCTATCATCTATCCATCTGTCTATCTATCTATCTATCTATCATTGTATCTATGTATCTATCTATCCATCCATCCATTATGTCTATTATCTGTCTGTTTATTCATCCATCATGTCTATCTATCTATCTATCTATCTATCCATCTATCATCTATCCATCTGTATATCTATCTATCCATCTATCATTGTATCTATCTATCATCTATCCATCTATCTATCCATCTGTCTATCTATCTATCTATCTATCCATCTATCTATCTATTTATCTATCTATGGCAGTGATTGTCAGCCAGAGTGATTGTCCTCTAGGATACACTTTGCAATGTCTGGGGACATTTTCTGTCATTACAAGTGGGGAGTTGCTCCTGGCATCTGGTGGGTGGAGATCAGGGACTGTCCTCATCACCCTGCAGTGCACAGGGGGTCCCACCCCAGAAAGCCATTTAGCCCCCAGTGGCTCTGGCCCTGGTGTTGAAAACCCTGAAGCAGACAAGCACTTTGCCTCCTGGCTCTCCTTTTGGCAGGAGCGATCTCCTTTCTTATCACCCGCTCTGATTTTTGACTGTCACTCCTCCCCTAACTGTGCGATTCTCATTCACAGCAACCCAAGTGCCCTCGGAACGGCAGCCTCCCGCTGGTCATCAGGGAAACATTAACGGAAAAACAAGCACCGAATTGATCAAGTGTGTGGGGCTCTGCACGAATGCAGCCTGAGGACTCTCTGCGGCTTCAGGAGGTCACCGGCTGCCCCCAGGGGCCCAGGGGCTTTGTGAGAAGAACAAAAAAGACCAGGGGATTCTGTAGAGACCAGCTGGGCAGGGGGTCCGGCCTTTTGTGTGGAAGCTTTTCGTATTCAAATCTGCCTCTTTTTGCCTGGGCCCAGCCTCTCCACAGGAACTGCCCCTTGCACGGGCCGTTTGCCAGCCTGCAGCACAGCCCCCAGGCCCAGAGCTGTTGCCTCCAGGCTGGTCTGTGTTCCCAGCAGAGGCCCCAGCGTGAGTTGGAGGCCCCACGAGGTGCCCCACGTGGCTGGCAGGTTTCTCTCTCCCCGCCGTCTGGAAGGAGACACTCACTGGGCACTCTTACCGACAGGGTGTCTGTGAGCACGTCCTGGGTCCGCTGCATCCTGGATCCCGAGGCACCGGGGACCCCAGGCTGGGCGAATCCCACCGCGCCACCCACTGGTGGGGGAAATCGGCCGCCCAAGACGCCGGCAATGGCCCACACTCTGCCACCGTCTGGACTGCAGCTTCCGCGGGGCACATCCCTGACTAATATCAATGGGGCTCAGCCACAAGCCTTTGCTAGTCATCTGCTCTTAAACGTTGCGTTTTCCCTGCAGCCCCCCGCGAACCCCCAGCCCATGCCGTCCCAACGAGCCTGCAGAGAATGCCAATTCCTCGGGCCGCGTTTCTTCAGCGTCTCCCACCGCGCTGTCTGAAGAACCTCTCAGCTTCCTCGCAGGTGCAGCGAAAACACAGAGCCCAGATTCCGGGGCTCGGCCTTTTGAAAAGTCTGCCCGTTAATGAGAAAAACATCGTGCGCTCAGCAGTGCTTGGAGGCCTCTGTCATCTGTGCAAGTGAAAACACGGGCTGAGTACCGGAGAGGGCTCCGATGTGTAGACATTTTAATCGCGCCAAGAGAGTTGTGACTCAGGACTTAGGCACATCCCTGGTGCTGAGTTTAGGGCCCCGGGCCCGGGAGGCTCACGGAAAGACCAGGCTGACAGACGGAAATAGTCTCAGGCGCGTGTCAGACGGGAAGATGTGTAGGTTTAAGTGGAAAGGAAGGCAGGATTCTGGTTGTTCCCTGAGTCCTTAAACTTTGTGTGTATTTATTGTCTACTAGGTAATCGGCTTTGCGGGGAGCACAGTGAGAGCACCTGATGGGGTGACCGAGAATACGCGGGGGGTGGGGTTGGGGACAGACAATCCCAAATATGGCACCGTGGCACAATGGATATGCTAAGCTGAAGGATTTTGAGAAAGCAGGAGGGGCAGAAAGGTCACCTGACCTCGTCTCTTTCCCGAAATGGGTGGTGCCCTCCCTCCCAGGTGGGAGGTGCCTTCCCTGCATTCAGAGGGGAGGACGACCCTTATCCCCAAGACAGAGGGTCACAGAGACAGAGTCTCAAGAAGCAGGCTGTGCTAGGTTCCCCCGTGTGCCCCACACCCCACGCACCCCTCCACCCGCCTACCTTGTCCTCACCAAACCAGGCATCAGGCACCTGTGTCTACATTTCCTTACAAAGGCTCCCGAGTCCCAATCAACGTTCGGTCTGGGAGTCTGCGTGCGTCTGTCCTGCTCACCTGTCCTTGTGAGGGGAACTTTGAGATCCAGGCAGGGACTCCAAGAGCCTGAAAGCATGCCTTTTCCTCCCATACCGTGGTCACCTGGGATCTTTGAGATACCGTAAAACCTTGGCTTGTGAGCATTATTCATTCCAGAAACAGGGTTGTAATCCAAAGCACTTGTGTAACAGATTGAATGTGAAGGACCATTGGCTCGGTTGTGATCCTGTGACACTCGGCATCACGTACGACTCGTGTGGCAAGACGTTGCTCCTTTGTCACGTTAAAATTTATTAGAAATGTTTGCTCGCCTTGTAGAACACTCGCAGAACAAGTTGCTTGCGATCGGAGGTTTTACTGGATATGGACACCTGGTCCCACCCAGGGATCCTGGACTGCTTGGGGTACTGACCTCACTGCATATTCACACAAACTTCCCTGGCGATTCTACCATGTGCCACAGTGGACGTCCTCCAACCCCATGAAGCCGAAGAGTGCCCGCAGTGTGGCACAAGGGAGTGTCTCTCTGTGCCTCAGTTTCCTCACCTTCAAGTGTGGGTTCCCTCACGGGAGGCATGTGTGGAAGAGTTTGGTAGATACCAAATGCTGTTCCACGGATGTGCTTGGTGATGGCCGCCCTCTTTATCCGTTGGGACCAGAAGGATTGTCTATGGTGAAACAGTGTGCTCTCAGCATGACACGAGTTAGCATGGGCATACAGCAGCACAGCATCTGCCAGTGGGAGGGGTGGGGGAGAAAGAAAGGTGGAGGTGGGCAGGCACAACTTGTAGGAATGGTGTGCCATCTTGGGTTACAATGGCATGACCTGCACTACGTGATATTGGGTAGGGCTGGAGAGCAAGTTGGGGGCCAGCTAACAGAGGCTCAAGACGGTTGAGGGGGTGCGGTGGGTCTGGAAGACAGCACAGCCCTGTGCAGGACAACAGCATGATGGGAGCTGGCTTGGGGCAGTGAGTTGGGTGGTGGGGGGTGGGATGGACGAGACCGATAGGACAGTGGGGAGAAGGCGTTCAGAAGGGCTGTGCCAGGGAGACAGGGAAAAAGGCATGATCGCCAAGAGACTACAAAAGGCACAACACCAGAAAAGAGACTCCTAAAACAGAGATGAACTTCCCGACTACCCTGAAAATTGAGATGTCAGAAGAATTCACACTGATGGAAGGAAGCAGGCTATTGGTGAGTTAAGACCATTCAGGGGGGTGCCCGGGTGGCTCAGTCGGTTCAGCATCTGATGCTTGATGTCCACTCAGGTCTTGATCTCGGGGTCATGAGTTCAAGCCCAGCATTGGCCTTAGCGCTGGGTGAGAAGCCTACTTAAAAAACAAACAGAAAGAACTCGCTAGTTTTCAAGTCACGACAAGGAACAAAAGACAAACCCCGGGCCTGATTTTTGGAAAGTAGACAAAATTAGGATTACTGTTGGTGAAATCGCTAGGTTCTAGACAGCAGGGAAATAAGTAACTAGTAATTATGAGATCTGAGAACAGATTTCCTTGAGTAAGGATGAAACGAAAATAGAAACCAGGAGCCAGTAAACGGGGCAAACTATTTTGAAGAAAAAAAAAAAGTTTCTTGGCAACAAGAAAAAGCATACATATGATGGAAATACAAAATGAAAAACATATTAAAGGGTCATGCCATCAGTGCAACAACATGTAAAGTGCCTGAGAGTGAATTTTATAAGGAACGTACCAGAGCTTTTGAAAAGGAGACCCTGAAAAGCTTTGCTAACACACATAAAAGAATATTTCAGTGGAGAAGCGTGTTGCCCTCCTGAATGTAAAGGGTTTACTATTATAAATAGATTGATATTTCCCAAATTTAAATATAGGCTTAACTCTTCCAGGAATTTGTTTTGTTTGGTTTTTAAGTTTGCAAAGAGTACGGTGATTTCAACATGCTCCCGCAAGGATCACGTGGTGAAAATCTGTCGCCATTTCTGAAGAAGACTGAACAGAGAAAGCATACATTAGCAGACAATAAAACCCTTTATAAAGACATAATAAATGAAAGCAGTAAGGGGCTGGCACGTGAATAGACAGACAATGAAGAAATATGCCAAGATTTTATGATGTGACAGAGGAGGTTTTTCTAATTCATTCCATAAAAAAAAAAAAAAAATCAAGACTTCTGTGTGTCGCGAAATATACACAAAATTAAAGGGGATGTGAGGAAACATACGGAAAATACATTATACACCAAAAGCATCATTAATACATAAAGGACTGTTTCAAATCACCGATAAAGTTCCCCAGTAAAGAAAAACAGCCAAAGAACATGACACAAATGGCCAATAATCAACAGAAAATGCTGGACTTTGGTAAAACGCGATGGAAATACGGTCTTTAAGACAATGCGACCCCACTGAAGTTGGTTGACTAACGAGAGAGGCGTTAAAAATGTCCTCCCTGAGGGGCACCTGGGGGGCTCAGCTGCTTGAGCGTCCGACTTCAGCTCAGGTCACGATCGCACAATTTGTGAGTTCAAGCCCCGCGTCGGGCTCTGTGCTGACAACTCAGAGCCGGGAGCTGCTTCGGATTCCGTGTCTCCCCCTCTCTCTGCCCCTCCCCTGCTCACACTCTAATTATCTGTCTCTCAAAAATGGATAAACATTAAAAAAAAATTTTAACGTCCTCCCTGATCCTGGATCCACAAATCGAATCTGTGCAAAGCACTATGAGGTCGAAACAAAAACAGTGACAAGAAGAACACCGCAAAACCGTGTGAGAGCCGACATCCGAAGAGCGATGGACGGTTGTGTAAAATGTTCTGTACTTTTGACACAACTAAGTTGGAACACATGTAAGAAGTAGGAATTTAAAAACATGACAAACTCTACCATTGCAACGAGTCGTGAGTTTGCACGTCGGAGCACGGTTGACCCAGTCATGACTGAGTTTGAAGACTGATTGGTATGGGCCAGTGGGAGGGCAGAAGCCAGGCAGAATGGTGGTCCTGATACCTGGAAGAGGGGAACGTGGGCAGAAGAGGCAGATGTGGGCAGCTGCCATGCTGAGATAGACCTCCCGTGACCCCAGACGGCAGTCTCCAGGGGGGAACTGGATGTGGAGAATGAGGCGTATGTGTGCACAAAGCCATCCCCAGAAACAGCAAGTCTGAATCCATGTGGCCGCATCCTTCTGAAGCAACGGGCAGAGTCCCCAATGACGCCTTCCTTCCCACATCTTCCTAGATGGACCCAAGCCCCAGAAGAAGGAGAACAGCACGTTCCAAGGTGTTCAGCAAACACACGTTGGATCTCTGGGAGCAAGGTCTTGCCCTGACCTGAAGTCAAGGCCATTATAGTTGGCATTTGAGCTTCCGCCATGGACGGGAGGGTTATCGGCAAAGGTTTCCTGGACTCACGGGCAGAAGATAAATTCCACAAGCACCCATTGATGGTGAAGGCACGGTCTACTCACCATGCTTGAATAGGGTGCCAAGAAGGAGAACATAACGGTCTGACTTTCAAAGGACCAAAATGGCGGTGGGAGAGAAGGGTATGGAGGCAACAAGGAAACATAAGAAGACCAAGGGGAAGGGAGAAGGGGAGCAGGAAAGTCCCCCCAGACGCGCTGGAAGGAGAGCCATCAGGAAACTCCATCCAGCACCCAGCGGACCCTGTTCTTGCGAGATGTGGATACGGTGTTCCTACCTGTATGCCTGTGGAGACTCATAGTGACACGATTTCCACGAACAGTGAGGTGTGCCTCAGTGAAGTACCTGAACACATCATTTTTTCAAAGAAGGTTGAAGGGAGGAACATTAACCTCCTCATCCAGGCTGACTGTCCTGCCACGTTGTGTCTGTGGTCATGGCAGTGGGGGATGCCCAGGATGCTGCCAGAGTCCTCACGTGTCCTGGAAACCATCCGTTCTGTTCTATTTTGTGTTTCTTCTTTCTTCTTTCTCCTCCTCCTCCTCCTTCTTCTTTCAGCTGGCCATGCCCTACCAGAGGCAGGGGGAAAGGCAATTAAAATAGAAACGTCGTTCTGAAGGCGGTTTTTGGAATTTTCAAGGGTGACCTTGGTACGGACCATAAATATAAAATTCATATGTGCTTGGCTTCCTGCCTATAATGACCTATCAAAAGGTTCAGAGTTTAAATGAAATTCACTACAAAGTGAGAAATGGCACGAGGGTAGGATCTGGCTTACTGCTCCTTACCCGAAACATGCACCATGTGGCACCCAGGTATGTGTGACGTTTCACCTCATCGTGAGACGTTTGGGTTTTTGTCTTCTTTTGTTTTGCTAATCTTCCTGGTCAAACGTTCCCTTTCTCTTCGTGTGCTGACACCAGGGGGGCCCCCCAAGCATCCAGGAAGCGTGGGCAAGTATCTGGCCCGCCAAATCCCGCGACATCACCTCGTGTGATTCAAGAAAGCCGCGTTGGGTGTTTCCAGCCCCAAAATGTAGGGGCCACTTGTAATCGGTAATTTTCAGCGTGTGCCTTCCCTTCCCAGAAGTAAAAATTCTCCCGTGTCCGGGACGGAGGTGGGGAGGGGGGGTGGGGAGGCGGGGGTGGGGGGGATAGGTGATGCCATGATTCTGCTTCCTTGCATTCCAAATTCTTCCAGAAAAGCTTTAATGACTGAGGATCCTGTCCAAGAATGTCTGTATCTACGCTAGTCACCGGGGACGCTTACTGTTTCCGCATTCTACCATTTCCTCCGGGTGGACGTGCTCTCGTACTCAAGGTTCTCCTCGGATTCCACAGACTTTGGTCGTGCTCTCTGCTCCCAAGCTCAGTGGGCGGGAATGACTGGCCCGCACAGTGACAAATCCATCGCTACACGTCGACAGCCGGGGGTGGGGGGAGGGAGGAATGGCAGACAGTGGACCCAGAGCGCAAGGCAGCCATCACTGACGTCTTTCAAAGGGTCGCCGACGGTCTGCTAAATCAACGTAATTCTAATGGATGTTTCTGTCTGCTGTACAAATAAGGCTGAACCATGTGTTCCAAATTGTTTTCTCCCGTCTTTTCCTCTGCATATAATTTTTAAACTTCTTTCCCCCACCCCCTTGGCTTAGTTGTTGAGACAGACCTAAATCAAACTAATTCTAGAGGAGTACAAATTCTGGGTTAATCGGAATCTGCGCTTGTTAAGATAAAGAGTGTGCGACATCTGGTCTTTATTTGCAGGGAGGCCTTTGGAGAGGGCTGTGCTCTGGGGTAGCTGTGTTGTTGGTGCCATCTGGCGTAGCCTGGGGCCCTCGGAGCCGACGTCAGGGTGAGCGTGAACGTGAGCCCCGGGTCTCGCCTCAACCCCCCGAGGGGTGCAGCGGCTGGGGCAGGACCGGGCATCACCCCCCCCCCCGGGACCTGCGGTTGCCAATTGAGTTGGTACGGATCCTACAGGACCAGCCTCTTGTAGGTCATGCCTTGCTTCCCTTCAGTGAGACAAGGCTCGTTCGGCAGCATCCCGGAAGCCTGGCGCGATCCCAACTGTGAAACCACAAGTTCCTGGGAAGACGGCACAAAGAGCAAAGGGCATCGTTCAGCTTTGATGTGCACAGTCTGACAAACAAAAATAGGTAGAAAATGTCTTTCATCTCGCGCAACCTGTGTGCACACCGTGAGGTTCCCCAGCTCTTTTGTAAGATATTGCCTACCTTGAGGGCATAGAGCGTCATTTCAGGAGACCCTTGTACCCCTCCTGGAGACCCTGAATTTGCCCCCAAGTATTTGCTCTGAAAAGTTAATCCCGGTGTCTCCACTTTTGCTACAGGAACCCCGTCTACCTGTGCCGCTCGCCCTGAGGGACAGTCGGCACAGTGTTCCCCACAGGTCCGCACCGCACAGGCGAGCACGCTGTCTCAGGAAACATGCTGGATTTTAACTCCGCCTTCATCGGCCTGTTTTCTCCACAGTGAAGTAAATTAGCGGAGCATGTTTCTAATATTTCCTGGGCCGTAATGATCCACTGAGCTCATTAATAGAGAGCGAGGGTCTCGTAACTCACTCACTTATCAAGCGTAAATTGAAATCTTTAGAGTGTTGGCTTGTTCATTAGAAAAATAGCCTACGTCACTCGCCGATCCCGGAACAACATGATAGATTGCCTAACAAGCAATTAATAGGTTCATAAGTTATCTGACGAATCGATTTTTAGGCCGGACTCTGTCCATTACTTTAGCTATCCGGATATCTGATTAGGATCGAGCATTCAATGTCAAATGAATTCCGATGGATCCTCTCCGCAGCTAGAGTAACGGGCCCACGGACACTGGCCGCAGTAGCACACGGGGACACCCACTGTGAAATGCCTGGTGGATGGCCTGGGTTGGTTTTTCTGGCCAGGACACTCCCAGGTTGGGTCATCACTCACGGGGCTGGGGCTAGGCTGAGGCATGTGGTTGGGGCAGAAAATTTAGGGGAGGGGGCTGCAAAAACTTAGTTACTGGGACAAGAAACATTCTAATGCAATGATTCTAAACAAAGTGAATGCAATCGAAAAAGAAACCCATGATAAGGAAATATGAACACTTTAAAATAAAGAGAGGATCTTTACAGGTAAAGACAGGTAACAGTATCCTGCAAAATTCTACCGAAGTTCGAGGAGAGAGGAAAAGTCCCAATGGTGCCTTTTCCCCAGACAAGACAGGTGAGTTCCTCAGTCCATTGACCCTTGTCCCTCCCCTCGTAGCAGTTCTAACCCATAAATCAGTCATTCGCCTCCACCAGGGTCACAGTAAAATGATTGCTATTTTCAAAGCACATTCTCCAGTTTTCTTTTCTTGTTTCAAACACATGAAACTGTTTTTAATATAGATTTAAGGGGGGAAAGGGTCATAAAACTGTAATATTTTTTTTATTGCAGTAGGAACACTTAACTGGCATCTAACCCTCTTGAAAAAATTTTAAGGGTACAATATGGTGTAATTAACCATAAGGACAATGATGTATAGCAGATGTCTAGATATTATTCATCTGCAATTTGTGTAATTGAGACTTTCTGCTTGTGGATTAGCATCTCGCCATAAAGTGGAATCATGCAGGATTTGTCCTTCCGTGACTAGCTGATTTCATGAAGCGTGATGCTTTCCAGGTTCATTCGTGTTGGCACGTAGAGCACGTTCCCTTCCTGTTTAAGGCTGAATAATATTCCAACGTACGAATCTATCGCATGTGGTGGAGGGCTCGTGCCGCTGAGGCTGCTTGTCTATGAGATGTTGCGGGGGTATACCAGATGTCCCGTTTCCATTTTCCTATGTGTTTAGGACCCTTTTCAGTAGATTTGAGGTATACCAGATGTCCCGTTTCCATTTTCCTATGTGTTTAGGACCTTTTTCAGTAGATTTGAGGTATACCAGATGTCCCGTTTCCATTTTCCTATGCGTTTAGGACCTTTTTCAGTAGATTTGAGGTATACCAGATGTCCATTTCCTTTACCCTGATGTTCATCCATACTAGTGACAATTTTGTGATTTAATACTCTTTCCTGTGTCTTTACAACATACACAGCACATTTGGCTTTACGTTGTGATGTCAGGGGAGGAGGACTCACCAATCCCCACCCTATGTCTCTCTTATTGTGGTGTGTCCCAGAAGAAGACCTTATACCCTTCAGGAGCCACTGCCTCATCCATTTATACAAGGTCCCCTCCCTTGCTTTTACCAAGACATTCTTCTCTGTGTCTAATATCCCTCTGGTTCTTTAACTTGGATTCTGTCCCAAGGAGTCCCTTGCAATATGCCTTCAGCCTGGAAGGGAACTCTGACAGGTTTGGGACTGCAGGCTGTGCCCAGCCCCCCAACAATCAACCATGGGCTCTTCTACTCAGCTTTGCATTGTGTACCCTTCTCCACGGTGGTTTCACTGGGATGCCTATTTAGTTCTTTATTCTGATAAAACATACACAGCATAAAACTCACCATTTTGCCCATTTTTAAGTGCACAGCTCAGTGGCATCGAGCACATTCACATCCCTAACATCCATGTCCAGGACTTTCCATCTTCCTAAACTGAGGCTCTGTCCCCCATGAAACACTAATTCCCCAGTCGCAGCCCCAGACCCTGGCTTCCCCATGTACACTTTGTCTGTATGGATGCTACTCCTCTAGGGACGCCATATATGTGGAATCACACAGGATCTGTCCTTCTGTGCCTGGTGCATGTCACTGAGCATCACGTCCCCAAGGTCCATGCACATGGTAGCAGGTGCAGAACGTCCTTCCTTTTCAAGGCTGAGTTATATTCCACTGTGTGCATGGACCAGATTCTCCGTCCATTCCTTCGCTGATGCACACATGGGTTTCTACCTCTTGTCCGCTGTGAATATTGCCGCTATGAACGTGTGTGTTCAAGAATGCTGTTTTCCTGGGATAATTTAGGGGGATTATAAAAATAGGCTTCAACAATAGAGAAGGGTGGAAAAAGCAACCTATGAGACATCATGGTAAGATCATGCACATGGTCATGGCTTATACCCACAGGGCAAATCCTAGAAGAAATACAAAAGCTATGAGTGATTATCACAACCAGGTGGTAATCTTTGTTCCTTCCATATCCCCAAAATTTTTTTAATAACCAGAGTCAGGGGGAAAGAAGTATTTTTTCATAAGACAATACCAGACTGGGAGTGCAACAGTAGATGTGCACCATAGCACATAATTTTGTTTACATCAGAATCAGAAACAGTAGTAATTTATCTTATTTCCTTCCCAGAGACAAATGCCTCTGTCGGGGCAGGACCCTTATGAAATGCATCTTGTATCCTTCGTACCAATGAGAAATGTGCCTAAAGTCACCTGAATGTATGGACGCTTTAAAAAAAATGTCAGAGAAGCAGATGTGAGAGCTCTTGCCAATAAAGGGGAATTCAGGGGCGCCTGGGTAGCTCAGTTGGTTGAACGTCCAACTCGTGGTCTCAGCTCAGGTCTTGATGTTGGGGTCATGAGTATGCGGTCTGTGTTGGGCTCTGTGCTGAGTATGAACCTTCCATGAAATGAAATGAAATTGAAATGAAATGAAATGAAATGAAATGATGAAATCAAAATGGAGGGGAGTTCAGGGCATGTCTGATCAACCCCCACATTATCATCTCCCGGATGGACTCTGCCTCACGTGGTCTCACCCACAGGGTCCGGATGGCATCACCTCCTCTTGGTTCTGTGAGCTCAGGAGCCTCTTCCTGTGTCCTGTGGACCCGCGAACTGGCCGTGCCTGCATAACCCCCCTCTTGGAGGCTCTTGTCCACATTTTTGGGTTTCCTCCGGAGTCCTGCAAGAAGCATTCGTGATCTGGATGTGCCCACCTGCCAGAGGAAGAGCGTGCATGCCACAATCTTTGTGACGCTCACATCCTGCCCGGTGAGGGCAGTGGTACGAAATCCCCTGGTTCTCCCTCCTCCGAGGACCCTGACCTGTTGGGAGGGCACCCCTTCCCCCCCGGGAGGAAGGACACTCGTGCTTCTAAGTCGAAGAAACCACCCCCTGTGCGCTTTGCGAGGCCACGTGCATCCCAAGGCCACTTCTCAGCCTAAGAACCAGGTCTGTGCACATGTTGACAGTGATGATCACCGTGGACAGTGTAGGCTGACGAGTGGCCCCGCCAATCAAAAACATTCTCCCATCGCAAACGTGGAAATTATGCAAACAAAAACAAAAAGTCCATTCTAGGGGCGCCTGGGAGGCTCCGTCAGTTAAGCATCCGACTTTGGCTCAGGTCTTGATCTCGCGGTTCGTGGGTTTCGGGTCCCACGTTGGGCTCTGTGCCGACAGCTCGGAGCCTGGAGCCTGCTTTGGATTCTGTGTCTCCCTCTCTGTGCCCCTTGCCTGCTGGTGCTCTCTCTCTCTCTCTCTGTCTCTCTCAAAAATAAATAAACATTAAAAAAATTTTAGGGGCAAAACAAAAGAATTTTTTTAGGGGCGCCTGGGGGGCTAAGTCAGTTAAGCGTCCGACTTTGGCTCAGGTCTTGATCTCGCGGTTCATGGGTTTCGGGTCCCACGTTGGGCTCTGTGCCGACAGCTGGGAGCCTGGACCGTGCTTCGGATTCTGTGTCTCCCTCTCTCTCTGCCCCTCCACTGCTCACGCTCTGTCTCTCTCTGTCTCGAAAATAAATGAACATTAACCAAAAAGCGAGAGTATGCACCTTTCAATGGTGACGCTCTGTGGATGTGACTTCGTGGGGACGCCTTTCCAAAGGCAGCCGCCCGCTCTCGGAGACGCTAAGAGTGTCCTAAGGGCACGCGTCACGTGAAGGTCTGCCTGGTGACAGAAGGCCCGGTGTTGGACGTCCCCAAGGAGAAGGCTTTGCAGCCAGTGGGCACGGGCAGATTCTCCGACGGGACGGCCGGCACGCGGTCCAACGACCATGGGGTTGGATACCCTTCTGAGTCTGGGCCAATAGCACCAAGGTCTGGGCCGGACTCGCACTGGCCGCGGGCGCTCGGAACCGGCCGAGGGTGAGGGCGGGGAGGGGGCTTCAGTGGCTCAAATTAGTGCCCGCCCACGGCAGCGCTTTGAGGGAGGTAGAGTGCTAGGTGGCCCAGTGCCGTGGCCAGGTGCCACGTGGACCAGCGAGATGCGGCGTGGCTCCCTCAGCCCACACAGTGCGCCTGCCGGCAGGGCCGTAAAGCCCCGGAATCCGCCAATCCCCACTCCGTACTTTGGCAACGGGGTTTTATTGGGGTGATTCAGCCCCCGGAAGCGTGTGAAAACAGGAACTCGCGGGTCGTTGACTTAACAACAGGCCGATTTATAGCGAGGTCCCGTGGCCCGGCGGATGGAACCCGTGGCACAGGGTATGTGGGGGGGTCGGGGGGGGGGCAGGAAGAACTCAGTCTCGGGAATCAGCACCTCCTGCGGGGGACGGATGCCCATGTGTACCCTGCGGGCTGTGTCACAGCATCTCTGCCCACGAGGGGCCGAGGATCCCGGCGGGTGACGAGGCGGGTTTTCTGCACGGACCGAGCTGCTCTTACGTGCGTCCCCACCCCTAGAAACAGAAATGCGGAGTATTTCCCAGCGTGCAATGAGCAGCAGACTCCCTCAATCATAAGCGGAAAGGCGGGGGTATTTAAAAAAAAAAAAAAAAAGCCCGTGTACCTCCGGATGGAATGTGAGGCTCTGTTGTCTGTGGGATTCGCGTTTTATGGGACGGAATGTTTGAGATTAAAAGTGAGACAGAGCCGTGGATGGAATGCTCGCTGCCCGGGGTGGGGAATGTGCTTGTAAAACTCTGCATGTGTGAGTGCGCTTTGGGTTCAAGCACAGGAACCCCGTCCCCCAGGGGCCCCACGGGCCCCAAGCCAAGCCCACACCCTTGCTCGCTGCAGGAGCCCACAGCTGGACAAGCCAGTAATAGGGCGAAATGCAGGGGGGCCGAGGAAACCCCCCCCCCAAGATGGCAGCTGCAGAACGGGCTTCTGGGTCACCAAGCGCATCACGGGGCTGGACAGTCGGCGTGCTGTTGCCCTAGAAACAGAGGTTCGCTGTTTCCCCATTCCTGGGACCGAGCATTTGAGCGGATGTCCTACGTCTTAAGGGGCACGACGTGTCTTTCGTTACGTGAACCGGTGACGTCTGGGAATCCCATGAGACAGAAGCCGGAGGCCGAGGGAACAGACCCTGTGACCGGAGGTCCCGCCCTGACCGATGGCCACTCATTTTTTTCTTAAGTTTATCTATTTTATTTTGAGAAACAGACAGAGAGAATGGGGGAGAGGGCAGACAGACAGAGAGAGAGAGAGTCCCGGGCAGGCTCACCACTGTCAGCACAGAGCCTGATGCGGGGCTCGAACTCACAAACCGTGAGATGGTGACTTGAGCCGAAATCAAGAGTCAGACGCTGAACCAGCTGAGCCCCCCAGACGCCCCTTGATGGCCAATGACTTAACCCACCGTGCGTCTGACGGGGAGGCAGAGCGTTCCGTGTCCGAGAAATAAGGACCCGGAGACACAGGGACCGTGCCTGTCCAGCTGCACATGGGAGCCACTGCTCTGGACGTAGATGGGTGGGGCTGAGGGGGACGTCCTGGGGGTGCCGCTCGCCCACTGGCTGGTACCCAGCCTCACCAGCATGGACTACAATCACCGGGGAACTGAGAACCGGACCCCCTCACACAACGCACATTCAGTCTGACTTTACATGTCCTCAATCCCATCCAAGGATTTGGGGCTGTAAGACTTTGCTTGAGTGGCTCTAACAAATAGCCCAGGAGTCTGAGATCCAGGCAGGGCTGAGGCTGGGGGTCTGAAGCCCAGGAGGGGCTGAAGCTGGGAGTCTGAGATCCAGGCAGGGCCGAGGCTGGGAGTCCGAGATCCAGGCAGGGTTGAGGTTGGAGGTCTGAGATCCAGGCGGGGCTGAGGCTGGGGGTCTGAAATCCAGGCAGAGCCGAGGCTAGGAGTTGGATCCAGGCAGGGCTAGAGGCTCGGAGTATGAGATCCAGGCAGGCTGAGGCTGGGAGTCTGAGGTCCAGGCAAGGCCAAGGCTGGGGGTCTAATATCCAAACAGGGCTAAGGCTCGGGGTCTGAGGTCCAGGCAGGGCAGAGGCTGGGAGTTGGATCCAAGCAGGGCTGATCCTGTGGTCTGAGATCCAGGCAGGGCCTCTGAGATCCAGGCGGGGCCAAAGCCAGGAGTCTGAAATCCCAGCTGGTCCGGGAGTTTGAGGTCCAGGCTGGGCCGAGGCTGGCGGTCTGAGATCCAGGCAGGGCTGAGGCTGGGAGGCTGAGGTCCAGGACGGGCTGAGCTTGGGGTTCTGAGGTCTGGGTAGGGCTCAGTTTGGGGGTCTGAGATCCAGATGGGGCTGAGACTGGGATTCTGAGATCTGGGCAGGTCTGAGCTGGGGGTCTGAGATCCAGGAGGGGCTGAGTCTTGGGGTCTGAGGCCTATGCAGGGCTGAGTCTGAGGGTCTGAGGTCCAGGCAGGGTTGAGGCTGGGAGTCTGAGGTCCAGGAGGGGCTGAGGCTGCGGGTCTGAGATCCAGGCAGGGCCGAGGCTGGGAGACTGAGATCCAGGCAGGGCCGAGGCTGGCGGTCTGAGATGCAGGCAGGACTGAGGCTGGGGGTCTGACATCCAGGCTGGGCCGAGGCTGGGGGTCCAAGGTCCAGGCAGGGCCAAGGCTCGGGGTCTGAGGTCCAGGCAGGGCCAAGGCTCAGGGTCTGAGGTCCAGGCAGGGCAGAGGCTGGGAGTCTGAGATCCAGGCAGGGCTGAGGCTGGGAGTCTAAGGTCCAGGCAGGGCTGAGGCTGGGAGTGTGAGGTCCAGGCAGGGCCGAGGCTGGGAACCTGAGATCCAGGCAGGGCTGAGGCTGGGAGTCTGAGATCCAGGCAGGGCTGAGGCTGGGGGTCTGAGATCCAGGCCGGGTCGAGGGTGGGACTCTGACATCCAGGCAGGGCTCAGGCTGGGAGTCTGAGGTCCACATGGGGCTGAGTCTGGGGGTCTGAGATCCAGGCAGGACCGAAGCTGGAGGTCTGAGGTACAGGAGGGGCTGAACTTGGGGGTCTGAGGTCTGGGTAGGGCTGAGCCTGGGGGTCTGACATCCAGGAGGGGCTGAGCTTGGGGGTATGAGGTCCATGCAGGGTCGAGGGTGGGGGTCTGAGATCCAGGGAGGGTGAGGCTGGGGGTCTGAGGTCCAGGAGGGGCTGAGCTTGGGGGTCTGAGGTCCAGGTGGGGTGGAGCCTCCTTGCTCCTGACCCCTCTCCTGGGCCTGTAGCTCCCGCCTTGTCCTGTGTCCTCTCTTGGGTGTCCTTGTGTGCATGTCTGTGTCTGGTCCCGTGTTTTAAGGACCCCAGTCCTACGGGATCGGGGAGCCCAGCCTTCTGACCTCGTTGTTCTCAGCGACAGTCTGAAGGTTGGGGCACCAACACGCAAATTTGGGGAGGGCAGGCCTGAGCCCACGTACGACAGGGGCGCTTACACGACCCCTTTCCCCAGAGACTCGGGGACGCGGGCACAGAGAGAGCGCCGTCGCTCAGGTCCTGTCACACGGACCCCTCAGGAGCCGCTCGCGTCCCGGACGCAAATCGCCGTGTCATTCCTGGCACAAGACACAACGCGAGCCGCGCGCTGGCGAGATGAAACCCAGCTCCTAAGCGGCGGATCTCGGGGGTGGGGTCCCCCAGGACCCGCGGAGCTGCCTGCGTTCGCAGGGTCCTGTGATCAGCGAGTGATCGGTCCGGGCGGGCCGGGCGGCTGGAGTGATCAAACGGCCCTGCCGCCGCGTTGACAGGTGAGGCGCGCCCTGGCCCGCGTGCGTCCCCGCACGTTACCTCAGCAGCAGGCGGGGCGGAGCCCAGCCGGCTGGGAGGCGGTTGCCAGGGCAACCGGAGGAGCCCGTCAGCCACTCGGGGACCAGCTCTCGGGATGCTCGCGGAGGCCCATACTAATCAGCGGCCGCGGGGGCCGCGCGGGCCAGGTGACCGGAGCGACGCGCGCGGACCGGCCGCCCGTCACTCGCCGGGGGACGGCCCGTCCCGGCTGCCGCGAGCCCCAGGTGCCCCGGGGGGGCCAGGAGGAGCGGAGCTGGCTTCTGTTCGGATGCGGTCCGGTTTCGACCGCGTTCTGAGCTTTCCGGGAGACGCTGAAATGGGGGCGCTGGTGCCTGGGGTCCCGGGGAGCTGTCAGCTCGTAGCAGCCGGTTCCCTGCCCTGGGGGCCTCCCTGCAGGGCGACCGTCGGAGCTCGCCCCCCCCCCCTGCCCCGTTCCTCGGGCGTCCCCGCGGAGGAGCCTGCGCCCTGGCCCCCCTGCGTCCCTGTGTCGCCATCTCTCTCTCTCTGTGTCGCCATAACCACATCCCACGGGCTCTGCACAGGCCTGACACACGCTGGGTCAGTTGCTTCCAACCCGCGTCTACACCACCCATACGCAAACGCCCTTGAGGTGCGGAATCTGAGAAGGGCTGGACGCCTGGGGGGCTCAGTCGGTGAAGCGTCGGACGTGGGCTCAGGTCGCGATCTCACGGTTCGTGGGTTCGAGCCCCGCGTCCAGCTCTGCGCTCGCATCGCGGAGCCTGCTGGGGATTTTCTCTCTCTCTCTCTCTCTCTCTCTCTCTCTCTCTTTTTGTCTCAAGTCTGCTTTATCGGCCTTTCAAAATAAATAAGTAAAGTGGAAATTTTTTTTAAAAAAGAAGGAAGCAAAAAGAGAATGCCAGAACCAGCGTCCCGGGCGGCATCCCCGTGACCACGTTCACCGCTCAGCCCCGAAACGGCCACGTTCTCCGACTCAGAGGTGAGCGGGGCTGTGGGACGACATACCCCCCCCCCACACACACACACAGACACACAAGTTGGGGGGCCCATCTTGGAGGCTGGGTTGGGGGCATTGCCATCGGGCAGGGGGTGTGGCTTTGTCTCAGTCCTTGCGTTTAAACGCCCTCCAGGGGCATCTGGGGGGCTCAGTCGGTAAAGCCCTGGGCTGGGGCTCAGGTCGCAATCTCACGGTTCGTGGGTTCGAGCCCCGCCTCCGGCTCTGTGTTCACAGCTCAGAACCTGGTTGGGATCCCCTCTCTCCTTCTCTCTGCCCCTCCCCTCAAAAATAAATTAACATTTTTTAAAAAATCCACCACACGCACTAAAGCGCGTCACCCAGGACCCCAGGGTCATGGTCAGCCGGGTTCTTCCTCGTGCGCATGCGCGGATCTATCTCAGTGCGCCTGGAGACACAGGACCCCGAGGGGCGCCCGCCTGGGGAGCGCTAGGACGGGTCCTCCCTGCAGCCCTTTCCTCAGGGGACATGTTTCTCTGGATTTTCCTCTTCCCTCTTGGGCGGCATTGTAACCCATCTTCCAACTTTCCCAGGTTTTCTGCAGGCAGTTCTCACCTTGCCACACAAGACACAGAACTGAGGGGCGGCACAAAGGCGAGCACTGGCGAGTGGCCCTGGGAGTCTGTCTCCAGCACCGAGTCAGGGACTTTCAGGACCTGTGCCCTTTCCAAGGGGACCTTTGGGTTGCGTGTGCTCTCCAAGGGGACCTTCGGGACCTGTGCCCTTTCCAAGGGGACTTCGGGGCCCGTGAGCTTTCCAAAGGGACCTTCAGGGCCCGTGCCCTTTCCAAGGGGACCTTTGGGGCTCATGAGCTCTCCAAAGGGAACTTCGAGCCTGTGCCCTTTCCAAGAGGACTTCAGGGCCCGTGAGCTTTCCAAAGGGACCTTCAGGGGCCATGCCCTTTCCAAGGGGACCTTTGGGGCTCATGAGCTCTCCAAAGGAAACTTCAGGGGCCATGCCCTTTCCAAGGGGACCTTTGGGGCCCGTGAGCTCTCCAAAGGGACCTTCAGGGCCCGTGCCCTTTCCAAGGGGACCTTTGGGGCTCATGAGCTCTCCAAAGGGAACTTCGAGCCCGTGCCCTTTCCAAGGGGACTTCAGGGCCCGTGAGCTTTCCAAAGGGACCTTCAGGGCCCGTGCCCTTTCCAAGGGGACCTTCGGGGCCCGTGAGCTCTCCAAAGGGACCTTCAGGGCCCGTGCCCTTTCCAAGGGGACCTTCGGGGCCTGTGCCCTTTCCAAGGGGACCTTCGGGGCCTGTGCCCTTTCCAAGGGGACCTTTGGGGCCTGTGCCCTTTCCAAGGGGAACTTCGGGGCCGTGTGCTCTCCAAGGGAAACTTCAGGGCCCATGCCCTTTCCAAGGGG
>NW_026059687.1:0-9179 GCF_023721935.1 Panthera uncia | reverse complement strand
GTGTGCTCTCCAAGGGAAACTTCAGGGCCCATGCCCTTTCCAAGGGGGGCCCCTCATGCACGTTGGCTTTGCTTGTGTGCAGAGGGCACTCGGGGAAGGTGACTCCCAGCTCTCAGGGTGCAGCTTACCAGCGCGCACCCTCTAATTACCCGGGGTTAATCTCCAGGCGGAGCCTGGGAGGACCGGTAATCTATGGAGATGTAAGCTAATTACTTAATCACTTGCATTTGTAAATCACATTATTGGAAAAGAAATTACTCCGGTGATCGAATTACAGATATCTATCCGCTAATAGCTCTGATTAACTGGTGATGTTAATCTGTCATTTTGAAAGCTAATATTAACAGCATCAATCTCGCTGGAAACATAAGCAGTTTATGCGAAATAGAACTTGGGTCTGTTTAAGGTGCAAGGCGGTGACGTGCTGGGTCTGGGGTGCTGTATGGGTGGGTCACGTTGGCCGGTTAAACCTTTGTGGGTGTCCAAAGCCTGGGGGGTGACACCAGACGGGGACATGTGCCTTTTGACCAGCACCGCGAAGGTAGACGGACACAAGGGGACAGGTGATTACCAGAAAGTTCCAAAGGTTGCAGAAAAAAGGACCCCCCAGCACCATCAAGAGAGACCCAAAGTGTTTACCAAGGGTTTCTTCTCCATGACAACGTGTCACCCGATGTTCCAAGGGAGGAAGCATTTATGGGCCAGCATCTGGGTGACGTTGGTTTCCACCCTAGCAACATAAATTCTCTTGTCTTTAACACACGTCGAGTCACGGTAAAGAAAAAGGAATTTCGGGGGCGCCTGGGTGGCTCAGTCCACGTAGGGCAGGTCATGATCTCACGACTCGTGGGTTGGGGCTCTGTCCCTCTCTCCCTCTGTCCCTCCCCCACTCGTGCTTGCTCTCTCTCTAAAAAACAAAAGAAAAAGAAAAGGAATACAGATAGAATATGTAGATATTACCTATACAAACAGTATATATTATATACATAGAAATAGAAGTATTATATATGTTATGTTTATAATATATAATTATCATATATAACATATAAAATTATAATATATATTATAAGCATAATCTATATTTACACCATATTATAATTATATATTATATTATATATTGTATATTGTATATTGTATGTTATGTTATATGTTATGTATTATAAGCATTATATATATTTACACCATATTGTCTTTTTTTTTTTTTTTTTTTTTTACACCATATTGTCTTTATCCATTGCTTGGTCAACGGACATCTACATTGTTGATGTACGTGATTTTACAAACAATTACTTTTTTAAAAAAATAACAAGACATCTGGCCAAGAAATGCCAGGTGCCACGGATTTCAGAGGCCACCGCACGTCCCACGATAAACACTGCCTCACAGCATATCCTTAACGCCAGTAAACATGATCAAGCCACATACCTTAAAGACCCACAGTTGCATTTCTGGGAAGCTACCTAAGTCCCGGAAAGCTCACACGAGGACATTACTGCGGCGTGTCTTGTGAGACCCGGAGCGTGGACACAGCCACCCCGGTTGATGGTTTGTGTTCATGCTTCCCTAGTTGACTCACGGACACAGGTCCGAGGAGACACCCGCCCGCCCTTCTTAACATGTGTCGTTGGCCGTCTCTGGTGATTTTTGGAGAGTTCCTCGCAAAGGCCACGGGTTCCTTTCCAGCTGTCTCCTCCCCCTGGAGCCCACGCCTGAAACGGGGGGTGGTGAATAGGGAATTGGCCACCTGTCTGTGCCTCACCAGGCAACATCTGTTGGGGAGTAGGGAATATCCTTTCTTCCTATTTAATTTTTAATCTTCTTCTCTCTAGGATGTTGGCAGTAAGAGAGGAGAGTGTACCCGAGTTAGCTTTGGAAAAATGTGCATCTCTGAGAATCTGATCCTGCGTCTCACGGCCTCCTGTAGAGACGGAAGGCACTGCGACAGTGTTAAAACCCAGCTGGTAAGCGTGAAGACATTGGTAAGAGCCCTTCAGTGGAAACACGTTAGGAACAGCAAGACGTGAGCCCTTGTAACTCACCAAGGAAGGTATCACGGAGGGCCATGGGTTGAGCCACGTTGCCTCCTGCCCAGTGGGACCTTATTTGCAGGTGGGACCTTCACAGATGTCGTCAAGTTAAGACGAGGTCACTAGGTTGGGTCTGAATCCAACGGGGCTCCTGTCCTTACAAGAAGACGAGACCAGAACACAAGCACGTGACCACAGGGGCAGAGATGTGTGTGACGCGTCCACATGCCCAAGAACACCAACGATCGCCAGTGGCCACCAGAAGCTGGAGAAAAGCCTTGAGCAGACACTCCCCTGGAGAGACCAGAAGGAGTCACCCGGGGTGACGCCTTGATTTCAAACTTTTGGTCTCCAGAACTATGGGAGAATGAATTCCTGTCATCGGAAGCCCCCTGGTCTGCGGAAATGACGTACCCGGACACAGAGGCTTGTATTGTCAATTGACAGGCTCTTACCGCGTGGCTCCCATCATCCGTGGGGGATTAGGAGTCTAACAACTGGGAGTAGAAAAGGAGGTGCCCCCAGAGCATTCTGTCTGACCCTCCCTCACCCATGGAACTGCTGAGACACATCTGCTGTCTTCAGCCACTACCCCTGAAAAGCTCAGTATTGGTCACCCTGTGTAGGACCAGGGGAAAGAAAGAGAAACCCTTATATTTTCATTGGCTCTTGGTGACTGAAACCTTGCCAAGAACACAAAACACCAGGGTTGCCTGAAATGTGAGGTTTTCCCATCTGAAGCTCTTAGCATGGTTCACGCTTCTCCCAATTTCTCACTGACCTCTGCGTCTGCCCTGGTCTTTCCCCAGCCTCCCGGTGCCCCCATTTTCAAGTTCACTAACCTCCAGCAGAAAGATCAGCTCGTTGGTGGATTCCCTCACTGGTTCTCGTCAGTACCGTGACCGCATAAGCTGCTGGTGTGCGTGAAGCTCTCTGGGAAAGACAGGATTTTGCCGCTGTTTCGTAAATTTATAAGTATCCGTTCGCCGGGGAACAGGTCTGCCTTGGGTTCACCCATACTGTAACAGGTCAGGTTGCTGACTTCGTGTTGGCTCAACCAAGCTCATGGTCCTTGCGATAATGAGATGTATAAAATGCCATAACATGTTTTAATACGAGTGTGTGCCCACGTGGAAAATGTAAAAGAAAATGGAGACGATTCAGGGTGTGTTAGAGGCTCTTAAAGAGCAAAGTAGACTTCAGAAGGACTTGGTTATACAGTAAAACCTTGGATTTCTAGCGTTCTCCAAGATGAGCAAACATGTCTAACAAATTTTAACTTGATAAGCGAGCAATGTCTTGCTTTACGAGGGATACGTGACACTGAACATCACACAATCACAACTGAGCTGATGGTTCTTTTCTTTTTTTAATGTTTTATTTATTTTTGAGACAGAGAGAGACAGAGCATGAGCAAGGGAGGGGCAGAGAGAGAGAGACACAGAATCGGAAGCAGGCTCCAGGCTCCGAGCTGTCAGCACAGAGCCTGATGCAGGGGTTGAACTCATGAGATCATGACCTGAGCCGAAGTCGGACGCTTCACCAACTGAGCTACCCAGGTGCCCCTGAGCCAATGGTTCTTGAAATTTGCTTTCATAGACAAGTGCTTTGGATTACAAGCATGCGTCCGGAACAAATTTTGCTGCAAACCAAGGTTTTAGCATATTCTCACCTTTTTTCTGTTGATAAATTTGCTGTTGCAGGAATCAAGTGTGTTCTCGAAGGGGAATCACTAGTATGTTCTTCCTACTGACTTTATAAACCGGGACAACACTTGTATGGATTTTTTTGCATCTCTCTGAGAAGTGGCTAATTGTTCGTTTTACTCTGAAACATTCATTCAATTCAATGGCAACCTCAAAGCACATTAAACACACAAAGTTTAATAATTCCACTTTGGCTCTCTTCCTTTTTTTTTTTTCTAAAGTAGAATGTTCTCTGTCGGGGCTGGGAGAGGATCATTTTTCTCATCGCCCAAAGATATTCTGACGTTTCTGATAGAGATAAGTTAGCTTTTGCCGTTTTCCCCTGATATCTGGTAAATTTGTTAATGCGTTTTCTTTAATAACGTTGACTTTCCACTCTGTCTCATAACTTTGTAAATGGGTCCCAGAGCATCCTTGGCATTTCCTTAGAGAAAGTAATTTCACTTTGATTAAGTTGTAAGGTCTTATCTCTTTCCTCTTCCCGAGTACCTGATGCTCTGAAGCACGTTTTTCAACCTATTTCCACCGCATGCCCAAAGCGGTCACTGAGTGCTAACGTTTTACACTCAATCAAAAAAGAAAAAATCAGCCTAGGTAAAAATTCAGAGGGTGTGTTGAATGAATCATTCATACTTCTGATTCCAATGTGAAGGGAACGTGGCCAACGTGCAGACATGGCTCCTTACATGTCTAGTCCACACTTACAGCTGGATGTTTAGACGCTTACCGAGGACTCTGGAGTTTTCTGTAATGCCCACGTGGGTTCTCCCAGCCCTTGGGGAGCATATGCTGTGGTGTCTCCTGATGATGCAATGAAGGTAAATCACGGGCCCACGGAGACCTAGAAGCTGCCTTGTCCACATGACGCTTACTTACTCCTCCAGAATTCACAGGGAGGGCATGTGCCTGATTCAACCTAATACGGTCATCAGAGTCCCGTTTTTTTGACCCCGAGCTAGGACACGATTACCACCTCTAGGATGCTTGCAAGGTTCCATGTTGCAGAACGGACTTCCGACTGAAGACAACTCTGCACAGGCAATCCTTTGCAACCCATTTAGGCGAACGTTCTCATCCTCAAAGGTGAGCATGTCCCCAGTGTGCGGTAACGTCAGACCCAGAACTTGGAGTGGTTCATCGGTGTGCTTTCTCCATGGGTATTAAGCAACAGCTCACAAGAGAGGTTGACTCCACGTTGACCAAAGTGGTTCGGAAGCTGTCTTAGCAAATCAACTTTCAAAGGGTAGAGTTTGCTCAGCTCACGACGTTCCTGGTTTCTGCTGTCTCCCCAAGAAGATGGCAGCTGCATAATTTCATGCATCCTGTTTTTCCTGGTCTTCCCCACCCATGTTTCATGCCATCTGAGACACATCCCTTGTCTTGTGCCTACATCACTCCAGTCTCTGCCCCATGTTCACATGACCACGTTTTCATTGTGGCTCGTCGTCATTATCATCGTCTCTTCGTGCATGTGTGGGCTGCGATGTGTCCTTATGAGAACACTAATTATATTGGTTTAGGACTCACTTCAGCCTGATTACACCTGCAAAGACCCTACTTCCAAATAGGGCCCTATTCCCCTAATCCCTACCTTCCACATGTCTTCTCTAGGGGACACAATTCAACCCAGAAGTCTCTGTGACGATGGAAACGTTCCATTCCACACTATCCAATATGGCAGCCGCCAGCCACGTTTGACTAGGGTGACTGAGGAATTGAATGCTTGCCTTAATTAATTGCAGTTAATTTACATTTAGAACACCACATATGGCTACCGGGCCCTGGAAATGTGACTGAGCCAACCGAAGAGCTGAGTGCTTAATTAACTGTAATAATTTACATTTAAACAGCCACATGTGCTCATTGGCTGCCATATTGGATGGCGTCATTGTGGGAGAGTTGCCAAGTGATGTGGGTACCAGAGATGAAGCTGTTGTGAATCCTCTGGTCAATCAGGAAGCATTTATTGAGCACCTACTATATGCCAGTCCCTGCAGCCGTGACCAGTCCTGTCCCCGTGGAGGTGACATTATCACGGCATGGACATACAGTAGAACACATTTTGGGGGTGATAGATGCCCCAGAAGAAACCACAGCCAGGTGACAGCCTGCAGGGCTGGGACGGACATGTAGCCATATTATTAACGTGTTGGGGGCCAGTCCTCAATGACATTAGAGATGGAGAAAGTTTCCAGAGAAACAGTGGTGCCTAGTGGTTCCAAGTGCAGGCCACAGGGACATCCATATTCTAATCCCCATGTGGTGGAGAGAATAATGTCCCCAAAGACGTCCATGTCGGTATCCCTCAAAGCTGTGAATGTGACCGTCTATGACCTTACGGTGTGAATATCTGTGTCCCCCCCAGCTATGCTGAGCTCCTAACCCCCAAGGCAATGATATCAGGAGATGGGGTCTCTGGGCAGAACTCCTAATCCCCAAGGCAATGATATTACGAGGTGGTGTCTCTGGGTGGTGATTACATCATGAGGGTGAATCCTTTATTAATGGGATTAATGTTCTTTTCCAAGAGACCCCAAGGATCCCGCTCACCCCTTTGTCCATGGGAGGACCAAAATGGCAGGATGACCATCTAAGAGCCAGGAGGCAGATGTTGATGGCTTTGAGGTGGGAGATCATCCTGATTTTCTGAGTGGAAATAAGGGTCCTCCTAAGACACAGGCTAAAGGGGGGGGGGTCACCTGTTACGGAGAAAGTGGGCAGCCAAAAGTGAGGTGACGCCCGGAGATTGGAAGGTGCTGGGATCCAACCACAGGAGCAGCCAGGAGCCCGGGGACTCAGGTGGCTTCCAGAAGGTGGAGAAGGGGAAGAGACAGGTTCTCCCCTCCGACATCTTGGTGTCAGGGCCGTGAGACCCATTTTGGACTTCCGCCCTCCAGAACCGCCAAGGATACACCCCACAAACAGCTCTTAGGAGCAACCATATGCACTGAGTCTGGGACCCTCTGTATTCAGACTCTGGCTCAGCAAGCCTGGGATCGGGGCACCTTTTCCACACGTCCTACATTCCCTTCCCTCGACCGTACATCAGGGTATAAGGTGAGACAAAATCGAGACACCCCACTGCCCAGCATGAGAATTGTTATTTTTTTAAATTTTTTTTTAACGTTTATTTATTTTTCAGACCGAGAGAGACAGAGCATGAACGGGGGAGGATCAGAAAGAGAGGGAGACCCAGAATCTGAAACAGACTCCAGGCTCTGAGCTGTCAGCACAGAGCCCGACCTGAGGATCAAACTCACGGACCGTGAGATCATGACCCGAGCCGAAGTCAGACGCTTAACCGACTGAGCCACCCAGGCGCCCCGAGAATTGTTCTTAAGTAAAAACAAAACAAAACCAAAATGACCTGGCCATCCGTTAAAACCCTGGCAGATCTTTCTAATAGCAATAGTTAGAAGCCACGAATATTCACTGATGTGGTTGGAATAAAGAATTCCTCACAGACACCCGAGAAAAACACAGCTAACGCTTCCCTAAAAGGGCATACATTTAAGGTCCATCAGCACTGACTAAATAATTAGCCTCAGTCTTGAAAATGGTAGAAACCACAGGCCGTTACATCAGAAGCAAAGAGTGCTTTTCCAATGCTTTTAATCTCTATTTCGACCAAAGATCATACAGTCCAGCTTGAAATCCTCCCTTTAAATTTTTTTAAATGTTTATTTATTTGAGAGACAGAGAAAGAGAGAGAAACCTACCTTGGCCATTCATACTTTTAGACAAGATCTAAGATCCTTTCTGTTTTTCTTAAATTTTTTAAATATTTATTTATTTTTGAGACAGAGAGAGACAGAGCATGAACAGGGGAGGGGCAGAGAGAGAGGGAGACACAGAATCCGAAGCAGGCTCCGGGCTCCGAGCTGTCAGCACAGAGCCCGATGTGGGGCTCGAACTCACGAACCGTGAGATCATGACCTGAGCCCGAGTCGGACGCTTCACCGAATGAGCCCCCCAGGTGCCCCATGAAATGCTTTCTTTAAACTACATGCGAACGGAACATATTTTAAATGACAAACGCGTGCAAAGAAACTTGCCCGTCCCAGCCACAGAGGGGTAGAGAACTCTGCCTCCTGTCCAGGCATGAGAGCGAAGGGAGAAATTTCATTTCTCGTTTCAGTGCATCTTTAGGACTCGGGGCCCCGGGAGCCCCCGTTTTCATCAGCTACCCGCTCTGTGTCCTGTAGATGAGCCCGTCTCACGTCCAGCACCTCCGATGAGCGATTCCATCAACAGACACAGCGCTGTGCTCCAATTTATTATGCTTAAATCCACGGCCGTTTGCCCCGTGACAGGCTGGGTGTTTTCAAACATCGCGGTGTCTCAAGTGAAAACATTCAGGGACCGCCTGGCCGTGGGGGCCGTGTGCATAAACTTGTTCCCTTCCGATAGGACGAGACGTTTCCTTCTTTAAAGGAAAGGTTAACAGCCACTCCTTTGTGCCTGAGACACGTCCTCGGTTGGCTTGGCCGAACACCAGCCGCGAGACGTCGGGGGCCAATTCCGTAAGACCATCTCACTTGTGAAGGGTGACACCAGCCTCCAAACACTTCCCTGGTTGCCGGGGACTCTATGATACCAGAGGGGGGCCCTGTCGCTGCGAATTCCCTTTGGGGCCCATGCACGTGGGCAGGACTCTGGCTGGTCTCCACTTGGGGCACTCGGGTGAGCGTCCAGTGAGGTGTGAGGTGTTTGCTGTGTCCTCAGGACAAAGGGGCCCAGAAGGAGACCAGCACTAGATGGTCCCCAGCACCACCTGCCTGAGGCCATCTGGGGGTGCGGCTGGGGTCCACTGACCGGCTCCATGGCCGAGGACAGTCACCTAGAGAATGTGAAAGAGACACCAGGGTCCACCCTGCAGCTGCAAGGAGGGTGCTCAGTGGTGGCCCCAAAGATACATCCTTGTCCTCAACCCCAGAGGCTGTGAACGGACAGTTATTTGGAAACAGGGTCTTTGCAGATGTGATGGAGTGAAGGGTCTGAGATGAGCTCATCCTGGAGGAGGGGGGCCCTGAATCCAATGACAGGGCTCCTTGTGAGAGACACAAAAGGAGACCCAGACAGAGGAGAAGCCACGTGAAGCCGGGGGTACAGACGGGACGGATGCGGCCATGAGCCCAGGGATGCCTGGAGCCCCAGAAGCTGGAAGAGGCAGGAAGGACCCTCCCCTGGAGCCTCTGGAGGGAGCGGGGCCCCGTCCCGCCTGGAACTGAGCAGCCCAACCTGCCTGGATCTCAGCGGCCGGTCCCCGTCTCGATCTCAGTGGTCCTGTCCCCCGTCCCCACCTCCCCGGATCTCACTGATCCTGCCCCAGTGGGATCTCAGTAATCCTGCCCTGCATGGATCTCAGTGGCCCTGCCCTGCATGGATCTCAGTGGCCCTGCCCCTCGTGGATCTCAGTGGCCCTGCCCCTGCTGGATCTCAGTGG
>NW_026059686.1:0-40054 GCF_023721935.1 Panthera uncia | reverse complement strand
TTTTTTTCAAGGGCATTCAGTGTCCAAACACACAATATTGATAATGTCAGAATTTCAGGCACTCTATGTTTCAAAACATATTTATTTATTGATACAACCACTGTGGAAAAAGATGTGAAGTTTCCTCAAAAAGTTAAAAAAAATATAACTAACCATATGATCCAATCATTTCACTCCTAGACATTTACCCAAAGAAAACAAAAACACTTATTCGAAAAGAGGCATGTACCTCTATGTTTATTGCATCGTTTACAGTAGCCAAGATATGGAAGCAGCACAAGTGTCCATCAGTAGATGAATGTATAAAGAAGATGGGGTATATATATCCAGTGGAATATTACCTAGGTACCTATTTTATCTACTAGATTAAGGGACCGAAGTAGTCTTCTCAGTGCCTTTCAAATCATGCCCAAGTGATCAGTTACCTGCTCTGCTATGCAAAGAGCTATTGTGCTTGTAAACTTTGTTCACGCAGTTGTTCATTCAGTAACTACTTCCTAAGCTCCTGTTATACACTGGGCACTGACCCAGGTGCTGTGAGCATTTCCCTGGCAGCCCAGCATGCAGTCTTTGCCTAGCTCTCACTCAAATACCCATGAAGACACAGAAAGAGAATAGAAACCACCACACCCATAATAAAGATGGGAGTCAGTCTAATGCTAGAATTGGGGAAAGAATGATACCAATTATAAAGCAGAAAGCTGGCTAGAGGCATCTTCTCAGAGACAAGCACATAGCATTTCCTGCCTTCATTCTGTGAAAAAGATGGTTGAGAGAAAGAGTGGGGGAGGCAATAAATAGTGTGTTATTTTCAATATATGGCTATTAATAGAGTCTAGAATGCAGCAAAGAAGATTTTCTACAAGCACCCGTGACTTGTGATAAAGTATGTTCTCCCATTCTCTGCTGCCTTGGTCTTCATGTGGACCTGATTCTTCAGGCTTCTGCAGAGTGCACATACCTGTGAGTTTAAAATACAGTGCTGTCATTGAACAGATTTTAACTTCACCATTTAAAGTTATTCTGCTTATGTAATCCTTTGAAATAAAATGATAAATTCAGCATATTATTGCCCCCGCAAAGCCTTACGTAGGATTACCCTTGTGAACTAAAGCACTGTGTGGAAATAACCAGTTCAAAACAACCCAACTTCACGGTAGAATAAAATAAATATACTCTCTCAATAATTGAGTAATTATCTTATAGTTTTTCATCTCGCATATTTTGCCATTTTGCTTAAAAAATTTCAAGTCATTTTGGGGCACCTGGGTGGCTCAGTTGGTCAAGCATCCGACTTCGACTCCGGTCATGATCTTACGGTTCATGAGTGTGAGCCCTGCTTCAGGCTCTGTGCTGTTAGGTCAGAACCTGGAGCCTGCTTTGGATTCTGTGTCTCTCTCTCTGCCCCTCCCCTGCTGGTACTCTGTCTCTGTCTATCTCTCAAAACTAAACATTAAAAAAATTTCTAGTCTTTTAATTTGTGTATAGTTCTTCTTTCTAACTGGATAATCAACTAGTTGGTGTTAAGGTCAGTCCTTGGTTTATGTCTTTCAGGGAGCAGCTAATGCTCTGACACGCAAGGATGGCTGAAATCCTCAAGTGGATTATCAGTGCCTATCCTGGGCATAAGAGCAAAGATTGGAGGTAATGTGCCACTGAGTTGCTAGTCCTGGCTATGGGAACACAATACGTGTATATTCATTATGCAAAGAGTCACCAAGGAAAAACCCCAATTTTTTTATTCTTTTATATTCGTATAAATAGGCAACTTCAATTGCAGGTGTCTCTTTTCACTTGGAATGTATTTTGTAGGGTTTTTAATAAAGTTGCTTAAGACTATTCGATTTAAAACGATTTAAGACTATTGGATTAAAATGTCACAATTACATAAGTATTTCTGTAGTAAGATCACTATTGGCTTCACTGCTAATGTAAGAAAAACCGAGTTCAGAGAACAAAACTTAAAAAAAAAAAATTATACACCCAAAAAAGATTCTGAGGCAGAAGAACCTGTGCCAGAGCATAAACTGACATGTTTGCATTTAAAATCAAACCAGAGGTATCAAAACCCATCTGTTTAGTCAGGGTTTCTAGTGAGTGATTGGCAACTTTGAGAATCTACTCTTTTGGAAAAAAAGAAGGATCCCAAGCTTTTCTTTTCTTTTCTTTTCTTTTCTCTTCTTTTCTTTTCTTTTCTTTTCTTCTCTTTTCTTCTCTTCTCTTCTCTTCTCTTCTCTTTCTTTCTTTTTAATTTTGATTTCAAAGTCTGTGGTGGTTGGGGGAACTTTAAGAATGAACTGAATAACAATGAGGTGAGAACATGGCCCACCGTGTTGTCTGTGGATGATTTACACATGGTGCCTGGGAACAAAAGAGCGAGAGTTTGTTTCTCCATGCACATCTGCTCGGCAGCACAATGCAGTTAATTTCAGTCACTGGTGTTTTGATTCACAGCTGTTATGAAGTAGGGATTCCACTTTTGTCGTCTTGGCTACAAATATTTCTTTGTAGCAGATGGGATTCTTCTTTCTGAGGGAGGAAATAAAATCCAAGAGGGTAAGTGAGAATAAGTAAGGAGGCTGGGTAGACTGATGGGCCAGAATCCCTCTGACATGTGTATGATGTGTTGAGAGTTGATTGTCATTAGAAAGGCTGTGTGTGTTGCACTGTATCTGGTATTACTGGTATCTGATAAGCTAATTTCCTTATCTTCCATGGAGGTATTAGGTGAGAACTGGGAATAAGAGTATGACTTTCAGACCTTCTTCTTCATTTTAAGATATGGATAAGAAATACAGCATGTGGGCTCACAGTGGCTCACTGTTCATTTAACAAATAATGAGGAGATTTGGCGAAGCTAGGTTATTTTTGGATTTGGAGATCTAAATCCAGGAAGAAAAAAAGAAAGAAAAGTTGACATCCAAGGAAAATAATTTGAAGATCAAAGAGCCAAATCACTCATTTTATGTATGAGCACACAGATGCATAAACACATACATATTTGTATATGCATATATTATAGTAATATATATCCTTCCTAATATAGAAGTGTATGTATTCACTCATACATAACAAAAATAGCAAATGTGGAAATTGACAAATGGTATCTGCCATGGACGTGGGCTATAGTAGAACACAGGGTCCCAAATTCCATTACAAGCTATATTCTAGGGACGCCTGGGTGGCTCAGTTGGTTAAGCATTGATTTCGGTTCAAGTCATGATTTCGTGGTTCGTGGGTTAGGGCCCTGTTTCGGGCTCTGTGCTGACAGCTCAGAGCCTGGAGCCTGCTTCAGATTCTGTGTCTCCTTCTCTCTCTGCCCCTCCCTTGCTTGCTCTATCTTTCAAAAATAAACTAACATTAAATTTTTTTTAAGCTGTATTCTGGATGGTATCTTCTGTTCTTGGTCACTTCCCTCACTTCCTACAGGAAGTCTTCAAGCGGGGCATTGTTACCTTTATTTGAGAGTTAAGTAAGTGGAAGTTATATAGCTGCTGAGAAGCGTGCTGAGGTTTGAGGCAGGCCCATCTGACTGCCTCCCTCGCCCCACCAAAGCCCTGTGCTCTTTTCACTTCCCAGGCTTTATCTAGTAGTGAGGTAAGGCCGACTTTGCATTTGGTCCTTCATATACCAGTTGGTAATTTATATACTTTAATACATAATCTACTGTGTGGTCACCATGGCGGTGCCGCCATCATGTGTCCTGGTTTTCTGTATTTGCTCTAGCTGTTCAGGTGGGTCATATAATGAAAAAACAGAACAAAAGGTGTCATCTCTCTCTCTCTCTCTTTTTTTTTTTTTTGGGGGGGGGCACCATCTAAGGAATCTAACAACTGGAAATCTTCCCTGTCTTTCCAGAACTCATTTTTAGAAGACAGAGAGTGATGAAGGAATTTTCTGTTAATTCCAGGTACAAGAAACAATTTGATACGCATACTTACGATGTTATATTATTGGAAATTTTGAATATTTTGGTAATTTATAGAGACAATGACATAGAAATTTTTGTGGTACAGACACTTGTGGAAAATCAAGCACATACGGTCTGGCATGTATGGTTACAATGTCAGGTGTTCTTCAGGGTAGTTGCAATTCATGGAAAAGCTAGTCTGGAAGTGGAATGTGGTAGAATTTGGGCAATTTCCTATAATTCATCCTGTTGATGGCAGAACCTATTTCTATTTCTGTTTGTGGAAGCTTCCCTAGAAAACTTGTTCCATCATGCCTCCTGCTGCATCTCAGATATGATACTTTTCTCAAGGTCTCTATGCAAATGGGAAGAAAAAAATAACTTCTGGGAATTTTTTTTTTTTTTTTTTTTTTTTTTTACAAATGGCAGCTTGCGTATATGATGTTTCAGACTGTGGGAAATGCTCAGGCTTGACGGTAATGTGTGATTACATATTTCAGGGCGCATTCCAGTGTCCTTACAAAGAGTTCCCTGAGTCTGATTATAGTCAGTGACTGAGACTGCAGATTGTTTTCATTACAGAATCTTCAGACATTCTAGTCTCTCATGCTCTCTCCTCACTCCATCCCTGCTATCCCTGGACTTTCTGGAAATCCCAAGTGATCCTCTTTCTCACGTGGCTTCCCAAGGATGCTTAGAATGTGTCTGACTCATTTCGGTGCTCTTTCTCAGTACCGTGACCCGGGCTTTTTAGGGCACTCGCTGTGCTGTGTACAGTACGATGTTAGGAACCTCTGCACCATAAAAGCAGCCTGTGGGGATGAGGGCAGTTTTTTGTTTGTTTGTTTGTTTTTGCCATGGTTTTGTAGTATTGTCGTTTAAGTTATTCTTTCTTGTATTCACTCTGACAAAATGTGCTATGCATTTTTTTTCAATTCATGATTAGCACCAGAAGAAGAATGGTTGCATCGGTCAAGAATACCTTTAGTCCAAAATTGTGTGCACCCGAGAATTGTTGAGGCATTATCTCCTTTAGGCTTTTCAGATGAGGATACTGAGGCAGAGTATACGCACACCTAACTAGAAAGTAGTGAAGCCTCAAAAAATCAGTTTCTCAGGATTCCAGAGTTAGGCTTTTAGCCATTGTTGGACTATTTGAACTCCCCAAGTGTTAACTTTCTCTCTTCCAAGTGAGTGAGAAGAAATAGAAAATGCATATATTGTGATTTTTTTTTCTACCTTGAGATAAAAAGTATTTATTCTCTCATCAACTGTACTTCAATTTAAAAATAAATAAAGGATCCTCTAACATAGAGCACCATAATTTACCACAATAAGGCAAGAGCCAGTATCTCTAATGTGAACTTAGCCCAGAAAGGATGTCACTGAGCCTAGCGCCCTGTTGTAGAAACGCAAAACTATAACTTAGGACTGGCTGACTTTTTACTTGAGTTTTAGTATGTGTGTGGCCAAGGAAAGGATCAAACCAGTATATAGAAAACAACTTTCCACTTATCTTACTGTCTACGTCTCTAAGCGTACCTAACAATGAAAAGTTCCTTTCGTTTGATTTGACAGACTGTAATTGCAAGGGTGTGATTTGTTTTGTTTTAAAGCAGTCTTTAGTTTACTTTCCAAATACATACTTCTATTACCCTTCTACTCACTTCTCTGTTTTTTAAAGTTTTCCCAGATTGCTACCTTAGTGTGTTCTATTATCTAATATGATGCTTTCCAACAGAATGTTCTACAATGATGCAAATGTTCTACCCTGTCCTGTATAGAAGCCAGTAGCTTCACGTGGTTATTGAACCCTTGAAATATGGTTATTGCAATGGACGAATCGAATATCCAATTTTAGTTGACTTAAATTTAAGTAGCCATGTGTGACTGTTGACTTCCATTTTGGGTAGCACAGATCTAATTAGCTTTTGACAGGTGAGGTGCTCCATGACCACAACATGTGAAAAACGAGACCTTAAAATTTGTGAGAGAACTTCAAGCTGTTCTCAAGTGTCATAAGACAAGAGTATGTTATTTAATGGTTGACTTTTAACCAATTTTTTTTTATAGTCCTTTAAGAGATCACTGTCTTCTAATCTCCTTTGTAATTAAGCAAGAACAGAAAGGGCACTCACCTGTCCCTGTGTCCTTTTGGTTGGGATTTGTACAGGTTTGACTGATACACATCCTTCTGAATCAGCCCATTGTGAGCACTTTGTATTTGCCATATTAAGAAAAAAGTAGCAAAGTAGTCAGGCAGGAAGCAGCCCTGACTTGGTTGAGATTTTGAGAGTACATAAGAATGCACAGCTTGCTGCTGATATAAAGCATGTGGGGAAAGGCCTCAGAGAATTATTTTTCTTTCATGATTGAATGCTAGTACTTGCTGGTATGTGGAAAAACAGTCTCTTGCTTGTACAGGCAAACAGCTGTTGTTATTAGAAAAATAATCATTATGATAGAAGGCACACGTTTTTCATGTCTTCTGTCAGATCTGTCAGAATATGTTCTATGTTAAAATATGTATGTTGCATCTGAAAAAAAAATGTAACTGGTAATTTAACGTATTAAAAAAGTTCTTAGCCAGAAATGAGAGTGTATCATCTTTTTTTTTCCTATCCTGTATACAAGCACTGCCCAATAGAAATAAATTACAAGCCACAAATGTGATTTTTAAATTTACTAGTAGCCATGTTAAAAAAAAAGTAAAAAGAAATAGGTAAAATTAATTTTCGTGTAGTTTATTCAACCCAGTATATCTGAAATATTTAAAAATGTGATCAGTATAAAGTTAATGAGATACTTTGTATTACTTTTTCTTTGATGACACTTTAAAATCCAGTGTGTATTCTATACTTAAAGCACATGATATGGCTGGCCGGCTATCCTGTGCTCCATAGTGACCTATGGTTAGTGGCTATACCCTATTGGATAGTGCAGTTCTCGATCCTTACCGAAGGCATAGCGAACCATATTTGAACTTCTGAGGGTAATTTGCCAGAAAGTAAATGAGGCATTATCAGTTACTGGCAGAGATCATCAAGGCATCTACTACATGACCTGTCATCAACGAATTTACTCTGAAATTTTGATCAAGAGGGAAGACAAAGATACGATAATATGGGATCCATGTTTACGAATATACTTATGGCTTAAAATTTCTCTTGACACTTTGGGTGCATTTAATTTTTCCTGCTCAGATTGCGACAACATCCGAAGACATTTTTAATTCTAAGTTTGTAGAAGTTTTGTCATTTTGTCTCTTTTCTAACACAGGAGCCATGAAATTGGGGATTTTCTTGAGAATTACTTTTTTTTTTTTTTTAATTTACAACTTGGAGATTATTTTATGGACAAAACTCACATTGGTTTTATTCTAATAAAACAAAAATATTTCTATTCCAGTTAACTTCAACTAGTACTTTAGATGTTTTTTCATACGACTTTATTATTTCACAATTGTATAAATCAAATCCACATTTTTAAATACAAGATTCTGCCTGGTTGTGTTGTATAGGGCTCTCTATTTTCAGACGATGTTAGAAAAGGCATTAAAAAATTCTCTTTCTTACATACTGCAATTGTACAGTTGCTTGAATATAGACAGAAAAAATATTCAGAGGCCATATCTATGTTAACCACAAATAGTCAATTGATGTAATTAGTACATGTTTTTATAAGAAGACGAGACATGAAAATTTAGGTGAAACTTACTGACTCTCTTGGAATTGTTTAAATATTTTTCTATAGAGTTTCTAGATTGGATTGCCAGATATTTGAGTCCTGAATTTTGTGCTTTTAAAATATCTCTGAGCCTATTTTTTTTTTTTTTTGAGTGTAAACAATATATCCTGGCACAGAGTTGGGATTCAGTAACTACTGGTCAGGTGGATGGATGCTAGGGGTAATACACATGGAGTCCAGACCATTGTAAACACTCAGAGTTAGCTGTGTGTGTAACTGTATAATTGCTACAATATATATGAAGTAAGAAGTATATAGTTAAGTATATAATACTTCAGGAAGTTAAATATATGTACTTTATTATTTGTTGTATGCTTTTTCTATTCAAATTTCCTATAATTTGGAAAATTCTTATAACAAGTAAAATAATTTAGTAGTTAAATGGTTTGAAATAAAAGAACCACAGTTCAAATACACCTTTTAGGACACAATATCCTAGCTGTCCCAGCATGATTCTTTTTCGAATGTGAAGTTCGTAGTATGAAAAACTGTGTTTACCTCTTAGACTCCATTAGAGGCAAGGGACCGACCAATGCCTTCTTCGGGAAATACAGCTGAATGGTTTCATATCTCAAATGTTACCTTTGTTTCCCCCTTGACTTATGAGAGAGCAAGCATACAATTAAATTGATTTTAAATCACATTTAGCATTATGTATTGATTAGATACAAGTGCTCTGAAGCAAACGTCACATTGTTCAGCTCCAAAAAGCATCTACATCGGATAACAGAAGCAAAAGGAGCTCTCATTCCTGTTAAGTAATTCAGCCAATGTTATAAGTCATGGGAGTGAGATACACGTGGTTAGTAAATGGTTCTCAAACCTTATTATTGTAATGCAGCCTTCAATTCAGTTTATTAGCTTGTTCTTTATTCTCATTTATATTTTATTACCTTGGAACACAGTCATAGGATCCTGGAAATGAAGTTTTCTTTAAAAACTTTAGGAACAATTTATTTAAAGTCTTTTGTTAAGTGACGTCTAGGAGCAGACACAGTGTCGGCGAGGCCAGGTTTTGAGATAAGGGAGGGTAAAATGGTTTTTTTGAGTCGGCTGTGATAGCATCTCTATGTCTCTAACTTTATTTCTGTCATCTTTGTTTCTGGAGAGCATATTCCTGGTTGTGTTGGAGATGGAGGGAGTCAAGGGATGGACAAGGGATAGAAGTTAGAAATATAAAGTCTTACATTGCTAAAAGCGGTTCTCCCCAACACAATTGCCTTTTCACACCAGGGAGCCCCAGGAATGATAGCAATAAGAGGAAAATCAGCCAGCGAGTGACCTTGCCATCACTCCAGCCTCTTGTGGGCTCCCACAGGCTCTGCTGCGTACCTGAGATTCAGAAGTAGTGTGATAACTAACACCCATTCTCAGCTCAGGCAGCCCCTCCAGGGAGGAGAATGGGGCAGCTGTTCAGCTAGTGTGTGCCTTGCATCTTCGTGACTTTTTGTTCCACTGTGCCTATTTGATACTCCGCCTGGATTCTCTCTGATGATAGGATGTGCTTGAATTTCCTTCCACTGCTCAGATACACTCATGTAACCATCTCCTTTACCTATGCCCAGGGGCTGAGTCACCAGGTGTATGTTGGAAAGGCAGCATAGCTTGGTGTTTCAGGGCACACACAGTTCAAAGTCTGGCTTTGCCATTTAGTAGCTTTGAGATTGTAGGTGATTTTTTTAACCTCTCCTGCTAAAATGGGGATAATAATAGGACATGTCTCCTAGGGTAGCTGTGAATCCTACATGCCTTAATATATGTAAAATGCTCAGAATGGAATACAGTATAGATATGTGTACACACACATAAGTACATATAACATTTAATAAGCATTATGGAATTGTAAAATAACCTAATGGTACTTGCCCTACTTTGCACCTAACTTGTTGGACCCACCCCTCATTTGGGGGTACATAACATACAGAACTGGTGATGAGGGGCATGTATATTCAGGACAGCTGTGCCTTTGTACTGTGGGAGAATCATGAGCCACAGCTCTTAGGGCATAATTCAGTGGAGGAGATTTCTTTATTAAGAAACCCGGAGCGAGAAAGAAACTGCCAAAGCCTAGCACCTCAGAGCAGCCATGGGAGTAGAGGTTGGAGATTGCCCAAATATGTTTTCTTTGTCTTCTTAAAAAAAAAAAAAAAAAAAAAAAAAAAAAAAAAAAAAAAAGAACAAGCTATAGTCCATGCCTCCACTGTACTTAACATTCTGGTGGGGAAAACCAATCAGAAAATGGTCAGGTGCAATATAATGTGTGAGGTACCAAAAAACATGGGGGAGAGGTGCTGGAATCCACACATGGAAAGAATGAGAGAGAGATCTGGACAGGCCTGTGTGGGATGCAGGACAAGTAGGAGCTAGCTGGGCCTTTGAGTAAGGAAGGGCACTCTGGGCCGAATCAATGGACAGTGTATGCAAAGGCCTAAAGTTAAGAGTAGTTCCTGAAATCCAGTGTGGCTAGAGCACAGTGTAGGTGAGGTCAGGAGTGGCCATAGCTGAGTTGGAGAAGTAAGCAAGACTTATGTAGAGGACTTCAGATCCAACACTGTTGTTGTAAGTATTTTAAAGTACAAGTTCCAGCCCCCAGTCCTGCTCACATCCCTTCCCTGAAAGGCAGCCAGAAAGAAGTTTTATTGTATAAACATGGACCAAAAGTCTCCTTATTCAAAACTCTTTTACAACTCCTTATTACCACCAGGACCCTCGGAATACCTTAGCATGGATCTGAAGTCCTCTACATAAGTCTTGCTTACTTCTCCAACTCAGCTATGGCCACTCCTGACCTCACCTACACTGTGCTCTAGCCACACTGGATTTCAGGAACTACTCTTAACTTTAGGCCTTTGCATACACTGTCCATTGATTCGGCCCAGAGTGCCCTTCCTTACTCAAAGGCCCAGCTTGCTAAAAACTGAGAACAAACTGAGGGTTGATGGGGGGTGGGAGGGAGGGCAGGGTGGGTGATGGGTATTGAGGAGGGCACCTTTTGGGATGAGCACTGGGTGTTGTATGGAAACCAATTTGACAGTATATTTCATATATTAAAAAATAAAAAAAAAATACTTACAACACTGGGGCGCTTGGGTGGCTTAGTCGGTTAAGTGTCCGACTTCCACTCAGGTCATGATCTCAGAGTTCATGAGTTTGAACCCTGCCTCAGGCTGTCTGCTGTTCAGCAAAGAGCACACTTCAAATCCTCTGTCTCCATCTCTCTGTGCCCTTCCCCTACTCTCTCTCTCTCTCTCTCCCTTTCTCTCTCTCTCTCTCTCCCTTTCTCTCTCTCTTTTAGAAATAAATATTTAAAAACAAAATACATACAACGCTGGATTTCTGTTTTCCAAGACAGTGAGCACTGTGATGTTCCTTTAGCTGAAAGCCACCTTTAGTCTGCTCCTGGTCGTAGGTGGCAAGATATAATTGTAACAGGTGTAAATAAGATTTTGCAATCCAACTCGGTGGACAGCGAAACTGAGATTGATGTGTTTCCAATCTTGTGCTTCTGTAAAGAACACAGCAATGAACAACCTTGTACATACATCTTTTAGGCACTTGTCCAATTATTTCCTTAGGATAAATTTCTAGAAATGGGTTTGACGTTTTAGGGCTTTTGACATATATGGTCCCTGGATGGTTTGGATGCCTGTAATCATAGTAGATAAACAGGTGCAGAGTTCTGTGCCATGCTACAAGCACAGATACAGAATTGAAGTGTGTAGCGAGCAGTCATGCCTGGGTAGGCACGCATGCCTAATTTTTCTCTTTGGACTTCTTTATACCACTGGTCCTCTTCCCTGGTTGCAGTCAAACTTGATTGGATGAGTGCCTAAGACTGACGGGGTGTTTGTCTAGAATGACAAGTGCTTGACTGTAGCAGCAAATGATGAGCGGCCCTAGGGAGACATCACCACCCACTTGAGAGAGATCCATGAAGGGTTTATGACCCGTTTGAATCCTGATCGAGCATCACTGTCTTGACCCTCAGGGAACCAATTGTCTGGAATACTTGCTCTGTCAGTCTGAGCGATGTGCTTAGAATCTCTTCGAAACCTGGGAGCCTGATTGTTTGTAAAACACAGAGTGAATTATCAAAAAGACCTGGAGATTGGAAATATTTTATTGTCATGTTCCATAGCCATCTTTGCTAAGTATATTAATAAAAACATCAGAGCCTGTATCCAGTATGTTTGCTTACCATCATCAGCCATAAATTACTATTTGAAATTATGAGGCAATGAATTTTTAATTTTGATCATACCAAGTTTTTCCCTTGTGTTTCTTTCTTTTTTTTTTTCCCTTGTGTTTCTTATCTCTCGTAGAGATGTTTACTTACCAAATGCAATACAAAAAATTTTAAAGATGTATAGAAATATAAAAACATATATTGTTTATCAGTAGCTACAAAATGTATGTCTGATCTTCTGAGTTTGTTCACATGTGTGGAGGGGCGGGGGGTGGGCATCAGAGGAGGGGAGCGTGGCTAGAAGGAAGCATGGCAGATAGGGCTGGACACCTTTGTTCTCAGTGTTCCACTTTGCTTGGATGCCCTTTGCGAAAAGGCAAGAATGCAGATAGGAGAGCCGTGTAGTCTCAAGGTTCTGTACCTTGTGCTGCTAGCTACCCATCAAGCCCCCTCCCCAAGTCCTCTAAGCCATTTAGTGCCCTTCAGATTGTTCCTTAGTTAAATAAATGAGCTCTACCTGTTTCTGAGCACCTGGGCTAGGATCATTACTGTGGGTTAAGTTAGAGCACTTCTTTTGCGATTAGTAGAGGCATTGTCTGGTGATCCATATTCTGTTTGCTTCTAAAGATGGTCTTGTTAAAACACTCCAGTAGCAGTGCAGATGGTCAAGGAGCCTCTGGCGAGGAACAAGGTGTTTTTTGCACACAGAGAGGCTGCTCTTGGCTGTTTCTTAAAAGCTAATGGCTAGAATTCTTAAGAGAATGGTGGTCACAAAAGGTTTATTAAAATTTAAAATGGTTAGCTAAACTGGAAAAAAAAAGTACAAAACTCCTGTATAAGTAAGTGTAACATCAATATTGCTCTTTCAACAGTCTATTCTTCTAATTTGAAAAGAACAACTATTTGTCATGGTTCTCGTCCTTGAGCTGGCAGTTACCTAATTAAATGCATATGAAATTCAAAAGGCTTTACTAAGGGACAGTAACTTTCCTCCGTTGTTTTTAAAGTTGCTGGGATGAAAGAATTACGTTGAACAGATAATGGATGGATTCTTCCATTGTGCATTGAGGTCCTGAATCGACTAATCATGCCATGGTTATTCATCAATGTGTTACCTTATAATTTGAAGTTAAAGGTACCATTTTCATTTATTGCTGACTCGGGGTAATGTTGGTTCCAATTTTTGAAGACTGTGACCTGGGTGAGGAAGCTGCCCGTAACCAAGACCACAGCATAAATCAAGACAAAATTTGGGGTTGGGATAGGTTATTGTGTACCTGTGGGGAATGTCCTGATTACTGGTGGTCTTTTTGGTAATCTCCTTTGTGGAGGGTATGGAACTGGAGGTATTTATATTCCGCAAGGATGATTTTGTTTTGATCGCCATTGATCGGTGTGTTGGTTATTCTGCCATTCTTGCCCACATCTCTGTCTTTATCCCTTCAGCCTTACTCTGTGTCTAGTCTCTGCCATTTCTGTCCTGTGGATTCCAGGCTCACTTACACATTGAATCTGAGGTTGATGAATAGGATGGTCAGGCAGGAAATCAGAAGACTGGAGCAGAAAGCTTTTGGGGTTCTCCTACTTCTTCTCTTATGGGCGCTGCAGTTGGCAATGGCTACTGTCTCTGGTTGCCCCTGCTCCATGCTCCAGCCTTCACCAGACCCTCATATCACCATGGTCTCCTTTGCCCTTTGAGGTGTAGGGATGCCATGACTTCCTGCTGTTGCTACTCTCTGAGTGCATCCACTTTCTTTATTGGTTCCTTTCCCTGCCTGGTCTTCTGTTAACAATCCTCTTGTTGCTGTCTCTTCATTTGAACCATCTGAGTTGGATTCTGTTTCTTCTGGGACCCTAATATAGTGGTGGCAGGTCATTCAGACAGTATATAATAGTCTTACACTTTGAGTGTGCTTAAAAATCCATATTCTTGGCCTCTTTACCCCTTGGGAGATTCCCAGAGTAAATATTAAGTGAGTCCCAAGATTCTGCACTTTACAGAAGCTCCCAGGTAGTTCTAATATTTTGAGGAAGTCTGGCCTCTAAAGAAGGAAGTTTATACCCAGTGCTTGAGACTTACCCGTACCAATCTGTGCAAAGGTACTCTTAATTAGAACAGGAATAAAATGCCCTTCTTCTTTGTTCTTTTTCTCCATGGTCACATGTCACATGCAAGCAGAATATTCTCCTCCAAAATAAAACTTAGACCAATTGGTGACAGGTGACTGGTTCTCCTTCTGCGGAGGCCATCCCCTATCATTCCAGACAAACTGTAGGTTTTATTTACCTGCTCAGCTTTTAATGTCATGTAATACCTGTTACCTTAAAGATTGTTTGTGGTCACCTTTTATAAGGGTTTACCTTGATCTGGGTAATAAACAGGAGAGCTGGCTGCCTTTGTGATATCACATTTATTTATTTACTAACTTGAACATTTATTCACCACCTACCATATGCAAGGCGTGGTCTGGATCGGTGTTGGCAGACTACTGCTCTGGGCCAGATCGACCCTCTGGCTGTTTTCACACATAACGATTTATTGGAAAACAGCCATGTCCATTTATTTATATATTGTATATGGCTACCTTTGTCCTACAATGGCAGAATTAATAGAGAAATATATGGTTACAAAGCCTGAAACATCTGCCATCTGACACTTAACTAAAAAAAGGTGACAGAGTCGTGGGCTAGGTCTCAGAATCCATTGTAAATAAGATAGGCATCATCCGTGATTCCTTGCTGGGGACAGAGCAGTGACAAAAACAACCCCAAACCCTTCCCTTGTGAAGCACATCTTGTAAGAGATACAGAAAACAGTAAAGAAGATGAGGTATAAAGTAGGTAATATGTTATAGAGTGGTAAATTTTAGGGAGAAAAATAAAAGCAGGAAGGAGGATGGGCAGTGCTCTGATGTACGTGTGATGGCTGAGGAGTCCTCAGTGAAGAGGAGAACTTCAGCCTAATTTTCCTGGTACTCATTTCCTGTATCTTCTACTTCATGTCTCCTCTCACATAATTAACATTGCTTGAGTCTATCAAATTTTAATCTGTAAAGTAGAAGGTTACTTGTCAAGTATTGGCATCCATGAGTAATAGAAAGCTGGTGGAAAACATGGAGGTGATCCTTTGGTCTTGGATCCTTTGGTGTCTTCTTTAGCAAAGTGGGGATGTGGGCCACAGAGCAGGAACATGTACTCTAGCTCCATCCCTCAGGTGGTGCTCAGTGTTACTAGTAGCTCCTGGCAAAGGCAGAGAATTCTGTGGAGGGACACTGCGTTTTTTTCTTAAATATATATTTTTTAATGTTTATATTTATTTTTGAGACCGTGAAAGACAGAGCATGAGTGGGGGAGGGGCAGAGAGAGAGAGGGAGACACAGAATCAGAAGCAGGCTCCAGGCTCTGAGCTGTCATCACAGAGCCCGAAGCGGGGCTTGAACTCATCAACCATGAGATCATGACCTGAGCCGAAGTCCGCTCAACAGACTGAGCCACCCAGGCGCCCTGCATTTTTTCAATACATAGTAATTGGCAATTACTGAGATGGAGGGGGGCATACATGTAAGATTTAGGATGTTAGGTAAATGTATTGCTAGCTAATCATCAAGTTCTTATCTGCTTTAAGTGATAGGAAATGCCTACACTAGATATATTTGCATCCTTTCCCCTTTGATTGCAAAATTTAGGTAGAAACCTACCATTACATGGCTGATGATTACATACATTTGGAAACATTTCAAGAAAAATTGTATAGTCCAAATGTAAGTACATCCAATAAAAGTGTAACATAACATGATTATCCTGTAAGACTCATCTTCCTCCTGGTCCCCACTCCTCCCATAAATGCCCTCCCTCGCTGGACAAGGGACAGTGATTCAATTTTGTTCTGAAATAGCCACTGTAGTTTGACTCTGTATTATTAATTCCCCTTTGGTTTGGTTTATTACATTGGAAATTTCTTTTACTACTGGAAATTTAGCTACATATCTACATTATTTTATTCAACAAATCCTATTAGACTCAAAGTAAAAAAAATCATTTTTAGCAACAGAATAAATTTAGAGAGGTAAGTGTTAAACCCAACTCTCAAGGCATTTCTTTATGCTAGATTATTGCTCTGTAGCTTTCATTAATTAGATTTCTAAAAAACAAATTTAAAACAAAACACTTTCACTAAAGGAAAAGCGTATTTCCAACATTCTAGGTCTCTGTTTGCACTTACATATGGTGTAAGGAAACTATTTTAAATATATTAAAGTATGTCTAATGCTTATATACTGTATATTATTTAATTTATCAAACATTTCTAGTGACAGTCTAAACTGAATATGAGGCTTACGGGGTTTAATAATAATAACTTAATTTGGAAGCATCTTTTGCTTTCTGAAAACCCTCTGGCCACTTAACAGAATGCAATAAAATATAATTATAAAATATGCAACATGCCTTCATATATCTACATTTCCAGCATGTGTTTTTCTTTCTTTAATCATCTATAAAAATACAGGCATGAATAATATGAAAAAAAAACCAGTTTGCTATTTTACTCTGGATATAAACTGCTGGTATATTCTTTGATAAGTATTAAGAATAAGAATAAGGGATATATTTCACACAATGGGAACAGTCTAGTCACCTTCATTTGGTGTGAATTCATAAATACGTAGAATGCTCATGATCCTCAAATGCACTTCACTGATGCCTCATACTCAAAGAAAAAAGGAAAGCCTTACTCACCAAGGGATTTCTAATGTGTTAAGGTATTGACACAGTAACCCATGTTTATGAGTAAAGACGAGAGTGTACCAAGATGTCATCAGCCAAGAAAAATGAGAAGAGAGTTGAAAGTGATTACCATGAAGCAAAAAGTCAAGAAGTAAAATATGAGTTATCTTTAATCAAATCAAGCCATAGAGTGGATTCATTTGTCCTTCCCTTGCTATTTGTTTATAACTGTTTAGCAGCACCTCTTTGGGAAGGGGAAAGAGGCAGATTTTTCAGCTCTTTAATCCCTTTTCAACTAGAACTGCTGTGTTGTTGACTGCTGATAACTGAGATTCTAAGAGGAAGTCTGGGTCCTCTCTAGGAGCAGGGACTCAAGTTAGATCTCCAGGGATTAAATTCCAGGTCATCCCTCAATAGCAGTGAGACTTTGGGCTAGTCACTTAGCCTCTCTGTACATCCCAGGTTTGTTATGAAGAGTAAATGAGTCATATTTGTCGATATCACATTGGCTTGTATTTAGATGCCTGACGTATCCTGATGCAAACAGCTGTTGTCAGCAGCACATTGTTGTTAGTGTTATCTGAACAGAGGGTTCTGTGGCTCAAAGCAAGCTTGGAAACCACTATTCTAAGGGGCATTTCTGGCAAGTTTGGGAAGTTACTCTCTTTCTCATCTTTAAGCCCTTCTCATTAGCCAAGGGGAAGTTTTCTAAGGCAGGCTAAGCTTCCTTTTTACAGAGCCATGCACAGGCCCCAGGCTCTGAGCCTCAGGCAGGGATCCCTTCTAGCAGAGTTTGGTATCTCTTTTGTTTCGAGGTTAACAGGGGTTTACTGTCTATCTCTGGGAGATGATACTGGTTTTCTAGTTATGGCAGAGATAGAACATTTCCATTTAGATCAAAGTCACTTAAGGACAAACTGAGCAGACATAAAGAAAATAGATGCCCAATGGAAGTACAGGAAGCACAGAATGGAGACCAAAACCATGAACTTGACTGCAGGTGGAGAACCACTCCAGGGGAGCTCAGCCTCTCAGGGTGGTGTTTGGAGACCTCAGGTTCCCGCCTTGTTTCCAGCCTGCAGTGTGACCTGGGGCAATTCTTGTCACCTCTCTAAGCTTCATTTTCTGTAGCTTTTGGGACTTACTGAGGTCTCTCTAACAACATAATACGTATCTTGCCTTCAGGAGGTACTCAAAGTTACCCAGTAGGAATCTTCAGGCTCTAAAATTCTTGTTCTCTCTATTATCCTTGTGATTGGTAAAGTGAAAATAATGTACAACATTGCTGGCCATAAGGAAAGGAAGCTGGAGGCAGTCCCCTGGGGTGGAGTGTTGCTAGAAGTAATTCATTGCATCTAGAATTGAAGGAGCTGAATTACGATTAGTGCCCTTGTTTCTTAGCTGAGTGATCTCGGAAAAGTCAGTGTACCTCTCTGGACCATAACTGCTTGTAAATCACACACAAGGATTCAGCAATATAATGTTTGAATTGCCTCCAAGTTCCAAGAAGCTGGGGCTTCCTTTGTGCCTGTTGGCTCAGGCCTTAAGTGAACATTATAACCAGTCTTTCCCAACATTCTTGCCCAGGTGAATGTAATGTCACATGTGGTAACATGTGTGAATGTACCTTAACCTTGTAGGCATGCTATTTATTTCAGTGCTTATAATACCAGTATGAAGTCCTATTACGAAAAACAAACAAACAGAACCACAGGAGTTTCAGTTCTGTGATAGTCTAGGATCTCTGGTAATATAGAGACTAGGAGTGTTGTGTACTCAGAAGGCATCATACTTACCTGGAAATATGTAATTAAAAAAAGGCATTGGGGACACAACCTCTGTATGGACTACGATTCGACAAGTATACTTCTAAAAAATTCTGTGGATGTGGCATCAGTGTTGAGATGGATTCCTTTTATATGTAGGAAGTCCTTGGACTGTAGCAATTTCCATGTAGGCTTGGGAGTTCTTCTGACACTTAGTAGTTCTATAGTCTTGGACAAGTTAATGGATCCCTCATCTCTAAATGGATTCTTCATCTCTAAAATGGAAATAGTGAAACCTCTCTTTGAAAGTGATTTGGGGAGCCTGGGTGGCTCAGTTGGTTAAGTGTCTGACTTTGGCTTAGGCCATGATCTTGTGGTTCATGGTTTGTGAGTTCAAGCCCCGTGTCAGGTTGTATGCTAACAACTCTGAGCCTGCTTCAGATTCTGTGTGTCCCTCTCTCTCTGCCCCTCCCCTGCTCACACTCTGTTTCTCCTTCTCTCAAAAATAAATAAACTTAAAAAAATAAAAAATAAATAAAAATGCTATATGAATTAAATGAGATTTTGGCTATCCATTCTTTGTAAGATGGGTACCACATGGCAAAAGATAGGGTAACTGTAATTTTTGGTTGGGGAAGCCCTGAGTCTGCAGAAAGGAGAAAAACAAGCATGTTTCAGGTTTCCCTGGTCACACAGATAACAAGTCAAATGACTTTTACTAATTTTCCCAGTTCTCACTGAACTTTGTAGCTCTGTCTCGATTCTGTCCATATCATTAGTTCTAGTGTATAATTGAACATGTTTTATTTAATAAATGAGCTAAATGGGTGATTTGGGTTTCAGTTGAGTCCTCGAGGCAATATTTGCTGATATAAAAATATAGGCAATTTTAAAGAATTATCATAAAATTTAAAATATTAATATGTTCCTCCATTTCACATTTATATCTCCCTGATTAGAATTATCCATCTTTCCTTTTATGTTACACGTAATTTTAAATTTATAGCACAGTATTTATAAAAATGCATATTTCTTTTTATTTGATTGGATATGTTTAGGTCAGTAACTTTATCATTTTTTTTTTAAGATTTATGTGAATGTCTGAAATTGATACCCAGAAGATAATTGCCACCTTATTCAAATGTAACATTCAGAATATATAGTCATTAGTCCCATTACAGTGATTGGGCAAGGTTTAACATTTGAATTTAAATCACCAGTAAAAAGCATCATAGTTTGTGTGTACCTGTTAAAATCTTTCCTTATTGGAGACTCTGCCACGATTAAAATACTAGGAAGAAAATTGGGGGTTTTCTCTCCAATTAGCCATTTTTGTCACTTGTTGTTGCTTCCTTTGAGTTTACTTGTGGCACTCAAATTTATTTCAAGCTTTTGTTCTGAAAATGTTTTCTTAACCCACCACCCAGTCACACTAACACTGCCACTGTTTCTATACTCTCTTTCAATATCAGTCTTTCTTTGCCTGGAGTGAATAGGCTTGCTTCTGGAATCTTGTACAAGGATAAGCAAAATTAAAATTAAGGGCAAACTTGAAGTTTAATTGTTTTCATCTAGATTTAGACAACATAAAACTAGGAAAGATGCCTGGGTGATTTTAACTGATTTTGAAAAGTTTATTTTAAGTGGTTTTACTTGAAATAGGGACTACATGGTGAATAGGGAAAGTCATTTCAGGGAGACCTTGTGTGGGAGAAGTAGAGATGTTAGATATCAACCTGTGGAGCACTTGAATACCAGGTACTAGAAGAGCTCCCCGTGACTGTGTTTTTGTGGGAGAGATGCTATGGTCTACCTTCTTAGTAAATTACCTGAAAGTTTTATAGCAGGGTTCTCGCACAAAGAAGTGGGACACCAATGCTCTTCCTTCCAGCAAGCTGCTTTATTCACCCCGGCAGGGGCTCAGTAGGCTAAGACCCCAAAAAGGCTGAGCCCCAGGCACAGTGGGGTGTAGCTTTTTATACAATTTCTACTTCTTTGTCTTCCATATATGGTGATGCATATAGTCTGATGGGACATGGTCCAAGTTACAGAGTCGTGTCAGAATTACGCATATGTGTATAGGAGTTGATTGGGCCACATTGCAAGTTGCCTTGCTTTGTTCTGAGATGGCCTCCACCACATTCCTTAAGAAGGGGCTCTACCATAGTTTCCCAAATCCCTTCCCAAGAGAATCTTATTTTGTGTAGGCATCCACCCCTCCATGATAGGATTATAGGAAGAAGACTCCATGCCCAGAACCAGGGGTGCATCCTGGCCTGAAAAGACCAAAAGTTCAGCAACCCCAAACAATTTCTGATAATTACAATGCAATCAGTTGCAGAGAGGAGCAGCTTTGCACAGCATCTCTAGAAGCTTCCACATTTACCACTTTATTCATTTGGTCCCCCTGTGGCCATGCTGCATTTTGATTTGGGCCTTTTGTTATCCTTGCCATGGTCTTTTATGTGCTCACAAGACAAATTCCTGTATCTTCCTGTAAATCCAGTTCTGCACATTCCAGAAAATCTGATACATTTCTCTAGTTTCCCTTTAATGTTGAGCACTGACTCAGCCCTTTTACTGGCAGCTAGTTATCCCAATCTATACAGTACTCCATCACCCCCTCTACTCACTGTCTTTTTTTTCCCCCCTGAGAAATATCACCCTGTCAGAATGTATACACAGTTGCAGCAAAAATCAATTTTACATATTGATCAGAATTTGTCAACACATGCTTTGGAGGTTCATAGTGTACAAATCTGTTCTGCCATACTGGTTGGGAACCCCCTTCCAATTCCTTTTCGGGGGAGGGGGGGGGGGGGGGGGGGGGTGGTTAGGTAAATGAATAAATAAGGAAATGAATGAATTAGTCTTAAAAAGAAAACTCAGAGAAATTGTGGTAGGCTGAAAGATGGCCCCCAGAGATGTCTACATCCTAATTCCTGGAAATCTGTTCTAATTCCTATTACCTTCTATGACACAAAGGTCTTCACAGATGTGATTAAGTTAAGAATCTTGAGATGGGGATATTATCCTGGATTATTTGGATGAGTCCAACTCAATCACAATGGTGTCGGTAAGAGGAAGGCAAAGGGAGTCAGCACCAGAAAGGAGGCAGTGTCAGGGATTGGAGTGCTGCCCTTTGCAGATAGGGGAAGGAGACATAAACCAAGGAATACACACAGCAGCTAAAAGCTGAAAAAGATATGGAGACAGAGACAGATTGTCCTTGTAGAACCTCCAGAAGGAACTAGCCCAGTGCATACCTTGGCTCCTTGAAACTGACTTGGGACTTCTAGCCTCCAGAACTACAAGAGAATAAATCTGCATTATTTTAAGCTACAAAGTTTATAGTAACTTGTTACAGCAATTATAGGAATAATACAGAGATTCCTAAGTTTTTAAAATGTCAGTTAATGGGCACTCAAGTGAAACCAGGCGACAGTTATGCTGACTGGGAGTCTCGTGGTCTTCCCTGCATCACGTGGTCGGGATGCCAGTAATTGTGGTCTTGGCCTTTCTGATGAGGTGTACATACACTTACAAGGCCCAAAGGACCAGGGACTTGGATAAAATTTGCTTGACCAATTTCTGTTTCCTTAAGGTGTTTAAAAACAAAACAAAGCAAAACAAAAACAGCATGATTGTTTCAGGGAAGAAACATTTCCTTTACCCATCTCCACACCTTTCTTTGCAACTTTTCCCATACTTTTTCTGATTTCTATTTCACTCTTGATTCAGTGCTATTTCTTGCAGAGAAGAAAAATAAAACTATCTGAAATTGAACTTGACTTTCTTTTTGCAAGTTCTTTCTTTTAACTTACAAGGAAAACGACAGTCACTGTTTGTTCCTTACTGGGATCGGGGAGAGGGTGTTTATTTTCAACGTGTTTCGTGTCCAAAAAATCCTACACTGCTTCATCACTGCATTGTATCATGACATGTTAAGCTTTTTTAGTTGCCTGAAGTGGAATCTTGGACTGCTAATTCCCAGTACTAATGTTCCATAGCACCTATGAGGCTTTGACGGTTTCTTTTAGGTATTAGTGTTCGTATGGATGCAGTAATTTGTTAATGGGAACTTATTATTATTTTGATATTTTTATTAGCATTTTTATGAGTCTTCACCCCACACAAACTGCATGTTGGTAGCTTTGGGATAGTTAACTATTGTAATATTCCATGACATTTGGGTGTGGATGGGATTCACTGTGACTAGTAAGCAGTAAAAATCTGATGAGCAATAGAGGATTTCTAACAGACAATCAGGTAAAGGGATTGTGTCGTTCTGATAACCGCTGCTTTTCATGTTTATCAGTTACAAAGATTACAAATGTCAGTCCCGGGTTAAATAGAATCCTCAGGAAATTTTAGTTGTATATGCATTTGTCACGGGGATTGATTTTTTTAAATTCCTTAACTAGACTTTGTTTTGTGGGTCTTCATTTGTCCCCAACACAAAAAAATTAAATTGGTACAAACTATTTGGCTTTCTTAAATACAAAGTTAAATAATAAATTTAATCCTAGAATATAAAATTATAAAAGACCCGCTTAAAATTGCCACACTGCTGGGGCAATATACTTTGCCCTGAAGTTTATTATTATTAGATTCCTGTACAGTTGTGATTTACAAATTTCATTGTGAATAAGAATCATTTGGAGTTATATAATAAAATATTAGTTCTTGGGCCCCTTACCATGAAATTTTGTTTTAATCAATTAAGGGTGAATCCTGGAACCTCTAGTTTTAGCAAGCACTACAAATAATCCAAAAATCTTCAGGCTATCCTTCAAGAAACTTTGCTATATATGGTCCATCAATAGTGAAAATAGTTATTGTGTGCTATGAAATTATTTTAGGACATTCCTTAAAGTCTTTTCAAGTATTTTCAGAAAAATAGTTGTTGGAACCACCATTTTCCATATGTAAATATGTTGTGCTAAATTACAGAACACTTGAAAAAGGCTTATTCTCACTCAGTGAGCCTGTGGCAATTGTAAGGTTCTGGATTTCACTCAACTTGGTAGAGATGCAAACGGCCTCCTTTAGATGTGGCTGTAATGCATTTAGCTCAATGACAAGGAAACTGGCAGATATTTCCAGAAGACATACCAACAGAGAAATAGTGCTGGCTGCCAGTAGCTTCATCTGCATACATTGAGCATTTTAATAGTTTGCATTTTTTTGCTTATTCACTTGTCCTAAATGCTTAATGAATAGGCTCTAAGGCTTTAATTTTCAACCAATCCTCAGTTTATTACTAAAGTTTATCAAGCAATAAACACACTATTGCACTTATACTGTCATGTTTTTATAAAGCAGTTTATAAAAGGTGACATCTGGCAAAGAGGCAGATCTATAAAAATCATGCTGGTGGATGTAGTGTCATTTTTTCTGCCATACTTCCAGAAAGAGTAATATTATTTTGACACACACATACATCCCCACTGTCAAGTTTCTATTTTTATAGTTAGCTTACTGCACATATCCTTAAGCTATACAAAACCTTTGGGCTAATGCAAAAAGTGACATTTCTGCATATTTATTACAGTACTATTTTAGAGGTTGACTTTGCCTGATAGGATTTTTCCAAGAACAGTGTCATTTTCATGACAGTAGACATTGTTGAGAACAATACTATTGTGCAGTTAGTCAGGAAAGGTCAAATATGGAAGGACAAATCATAAATAGCTTAATTTAATGCTTGGCATGATTGTTCTCAGTATTTGTTTGATGTATGTAGAGAAAACCTACGTGCATCATAACCCTGATGGACAGTTCCATAAGTGGTCAGAATCTGAACGAATAATTGAGTCAACATATGCCCTAGCCCATGATCTAGCAACCCTACTGTGAGCTTTATATCCAAGAGCAGTGGGTGCATTTTTGCACAAGAATGTTCGTAACAGCTTTATTTATTTATAAAATCCCCATGCTAGAAGCAATTCAAATGTCCCTCAGCCACTGATTGACTTAATGTAATAGACATAAAATGGGTACTTCACAGCAATGAATATATACCATCTATTGACTCGCACAGCAACAATTATGAATCTCGGGGGCAGTTGACTGAAAGAGTACGTGTTGTATAATGTACGGTATTATAAAATCAAGGATTGGCAAAATTGACCTGTGATGATAGAAGTTAGAAGAGTGGTTACCTCTGTGTATGTGTGTATGTGGTTGTGTGTGTATTTTTTTGTGCGGTGGTTACATATGGGAATATATAGGCAAAACTGTAGAGTGATACACTTAATATCCCATTTTATACGCTTGGGGCACCTACTGTGTAATAAAGCACTCAAAAACATAACAGCTGAAAACGATTTTGTTATTAGATCTCACAGTGCTGTGGGTCAGAGACTCACTCAGGACATGGCAGGGATGGCTGGCTTATCCCAGTTTAATCATGTCTGGAGCCTCAGCTTGGATGACTCCTTTGACTACAAGGGAGTTGAACATCTCTCTCCCTCTCTACATGGCTCTGTTGGGTTTCCTTGCAAGATGTTGGCCTCAAGGTAGTCAGCCTTTTTACCTTAGAGAAATTCATGGCTTTAGGAGCAAGTGTTTTCAGAGAGTGGGTAGAAACACCAATTTCTTTTTTTTTTAATTTTTTTTTTTAACGTTTATTTATTTTTGAGACAGAGAGAGAGCATGAACGGGGAAGGGGCAGAGAGAGAGGGAGACACAGAATCGGAAGCAGGCTCCAGGCTCTGAGCCATCAGCCCAGAGCCCGACGCGGGGCTCGAACTCATGGACCGCAAGATCGTGACCTGAGCTGAAGTCGGACACTTAACCGACTGAGCCACCCAGGCGCCCCAGAAACACCAATTTCTTAAGACCTGACCATAGTAGGTTCTGTGGAATTCTGTTGGTGAAAATACTTAACCCACCAGACTCAAGGAGAGGGGGACACAGATCCCACCTTTCAGTGGAAGGCATGTTAAAGATATGTGGCCATTTGTATTTTGTTTATATATGTATCACCTAAAACTTTTTTTAAAGAAAAATCAGTAGTAATACTCTCAAAACTTTTTTCTCTTTTGGAGGGTAGTATAAGATTTGAATCTAGTTCTGAAAAGCAAAACCAACTGAAGAAACCCTCTGCTTGAAATCCATTACCAGTAGATAATACATCTCCTCACCATTTCTTTTTGAGGTTGAAAATTCTGTGACTTTTTCTTATTTTATTTGAAGTTTCTGGGCTTTGAGGGGATTTTCCCCCCCTCATCTTTCTTTTCTTTTCTTGTCTTTTTTTTTTTTTTTGCCCTGGCTTGGGTGAACTTAGACTTTTATTTAATCATTTACGGCCTTGAGTTAACTGTCAGAGTGAAGTCAGATAAGGCTTTTGATAAAACTGAAATCCTGTGCTCCTTTTGATTTATGGATAATGAATTTGCCCTCTTAAAGTCAAAGTATGATTTAAAAAAAAGAAATCCTATATCTCTTATTAATCATCTATCAGAAATATGTTGCCCAACAGGCCTCTTTGTAAAAATCCTTATTAGGAGATGAGAGCAGGTCAGCTGAATTTATGCAGGAAGGTTTTATACGTGATTGACTGGAAATGTTTATTCAGGCTAAATAAAGCTGGCAAGAAAGCAGACCCTTTTAAATTATTGGGCTTCATTCGAACTTGCCACTGATGGAGACAGCTTGGACAAGCAGTGTGTGTACACAAAAAGCTGCATTATCAAACATACCAAAAGGTCTCCACGTCAGGGCACCGAACATCTCCAGCAAAGATAATTACTGCACCCGTGCCTGGCATAATTTGGGTCAAGAGCTGCACTTCAGCCAGATCTTTAAACAACATTGTACATCTCATTTGAAGAAGTTTTTAGGGCCATTTCTCAATTTTGTACCAGCAACTTCAAAGTCTGTTTTACAGAGTCAAGACTAGAGAAATCTAACCTCATCCTCTCAGATTTTCTTTTTAATTAATTGCGAAATGCTCTCCTTTTGCTCCCCCTGAGAGTCAGAAAGGATTTATGCAGTAATTCCATATCACCATAATTTCAAGTCACTGCTTTCATTTGTCACTTAAAGAGCTTTGCGGTATATAAAGCCGTCAACCCGGTACCATAGCAGTATCACTTTGTCAAAAGAGAGTTGTTTGCACTTTACATGACAACCTATTTGTATAAAGTACCAGGGTTTGAACTAAATATACCCCATGAAGTCTGAGACACACATGATAGAATCTTGTTTGGAGTACTGGCTGTTTGCCTCTCATACTCTTTCCCACCAGCCTTCAAACTCAGTCTCTCTAATCTAATGTGACTGTTTTTAACAGATCCCATTAATTAAGACAATATAAATGGTGCTTGAGCCACTTGGGAAGGCACATAATTCTAAGGACTTTGATTTTGACACATTAGTTTCCTCTCACATGAATACTGTTTGTAAAAATGCAAGTCCAGGAAGGTGTCAATGTACATATCCACATATGTATTTATATGAAAGCAGTAGCTAGAGCATCTGTATATGTGTGTGAATAGTATACATGTGTGAGTCGGTGAGTATGATAGAAGCATGAACTTAGGAATCAGCAGGATTCTAATTTTTGGCCCTCTACTCACAAGCAGTATGACCTTAGGGAAAGTAAGATGTTTGAATCTGTTTTCTCCTCTATAATTTGGGGGAAATAACCCCACCTTGCATGATTATTGATTGGGTCCCGTGTGTGGCATTTCATGAATACCAGGAAATCTCAATGTTATTTTTTTTTTATTTATTTATTTTGAGAGAAAGAAGAGAGGGGAGGGGCAGAGAGAGAATCCTAAGCAGGCTCCATACTGTCAGTGTGCGGCCCAATGTGGGAGTCAAACTCACAAACGGCAAGATCATGACCTGAGCGGAAACCAAGAATCGGATGCTTAACTGGCTGAGCCACCCAGGCGCTCCCCAATATTCAATAATCACCACTGGCACATATTTTTTCCTGCTATGCAGTGAGCTGATTCTATATGGAAGGCTTTTGTTTGTTTGCTTTAATTTAAACATTTTCAAGAATTAGTTTATATCGAATTGTTAAAAATGAAAACAAATATATACTTTATGTAGATATCCTTCCCATAAGCTAATAAACTGGGATACAGTGTTTTCATCAGGCTCTCAAAGGTGCCCACAAGCTAACACCCACAGACAAATTTCTTCAACACATGCAGTCTCAGATCCCATCCCAGACCTGTTGAATCAGAACCTGCCTTTCAACCTTTGTTTTCACACTGAAGTTTAGGCAGCACCTTTGTAGTAGAATGGCTCCTGGTTTTTAAGTTGTCAAACCTAGATTCTGCTGGTTTTTAAATATGACCTTCAGTAAGAAATATATTTTATGTCATTACCCAGTAGAGGGGAGCATACCCATTCATAAACACTTGTAATTAAAACAAAAGTTTCACCAAGCAATATTTATCCTTGCTTTATGCTAAGTGCTCAGATATTTTTTTTAAATTGTATTTCACTTTAAAACATGGCAATCATGGCCCTCTGAATTGATTTTATAATTGTTTCTAAAGAACTGTTGTGTTTATGTGACCTTGGGCAAGTCACTTTTTTCCTCCCTAGGCCTTGTTTTTTTCTGTAAAAATGAGTGGGTTGGACCAATTGATTTCAAATGTCTCTCAACTTGAACAGCCTGAGATGCTCTTTGAAATGTGAAAACCCACCCCTGGACCACTTTTAAGAAAGGGCACATTTGTTGGTTATTGTACGGTTTGTGTTGTTTCGGTGAGAGGGCCTGAAGGAACACATACAAACAGTGGCTCCCACACCACAGCTTTTGCGTAATAAAAGCTTACAGCCCAGAATGGTAGACAACAGGAAGTAAAAAATGATGTGCATGTGTTATTATTTAAAACGAACAAAACACACTAAGCTTTTAATTTTTTTTTTTTTTAACGTTTATTTATGAGGCAGAGAGAGACAGAGCATGAACGGGGGAGGGGCAGAGAGAGAGGGAGACACAGAATCCGAAACAGGCTCCAGGCTCTGAGCTGTCAGCACAGAGCCCGACTCGGGGCTCGAACTCATGGACCGTGAGATCATGACCTGAGCCGAAGTCGGACGCTTAACTGACCAAGCCACCCAGGCGCCCCACACTAAGCTTTTAAAAATGTGCATACTTTATCAGTATGTAACGAAAACATAACAATCTCTTTTTCTTGTCTAATACACAATCAGAATATTAAGCAGTCTTCAGTTTAGGAAAATGGTAACTGTACAGTGGAGAAAGCTGACAAGATCTTGACCAGTGATCATGACTTCACCCACGAGGAGCAGCAGATACTTTGTGCCACTCGGAGTGATGTCCCACGAAGGCTGGGGCTTGATCAATACGGTGTTTGGTGAGGAATACATAACATGAACCTCATCACCAATGCACATTAGAAAAACCCCAAATAAAGTATAGTTCTATTTAAAAACAAACAAACAAACATAGGTGGGGCGTGGGAGTGGGGATAGGGATGTATCATTAAACAGAAAAAGGAAGAAAGACAAATGTTGGAGATTAAAGCATACTAAGAAGACATGAACGCTACATAAGCTCTTATACTGGATCTTTTTTTAAAGTTTATATTTTAATTCCAGTTAATGTACAGTGTTATATTAGTTTCAGCTGTCTAATACAGAGATTCAGCACTTCCATACATCCCCCTGTGATTATCATAACAAGTACACTCCTTAATCCCCATCTTTTATTTCACTCATCCCCCCACCCAGCTCCCCTCTGGCCACCATCAGTGTGTTCTCTATTGGTAAGAGTTTGTTTCTTGATTTGTCTCTCTCTCTCTCTGATTTGTTTCCATTTGTTTATTTGTCTTTTTCTTGAATTCCACATACGGGTGAAATCATATGGTATTTATCTTTCTCTGACTGACTTATTTAGTTTAGCATTGTATTCTGTAGTTCCATTCATGTCACTGCAAATGGCAAAATTTCATTCTTTTTCATGGGTAAATATTCCATTGTATATACATATAAAACACATCTTCATGCATTCACCAATTGATGGACACATGGGCTACTTCCACATTTTGCCTACTGTAAATAATGCTGTTATAAATACATGGGTGCATGTATCCCTTTGAGTTAGTGTTCTTGTATTCTTTGAATAGATACCCAGTGGTGCAATTGGTGGTTCATAAAGTGGTTGTATTTTTCAGTTTTTGAGGAACCTCCATACTGTTATCCCCAGTGGATGCACTAGTTTACATTCCCACCAGTGGTGCATGAGAATGCCTTTTTCTCCCCATCTTCACCAACACCTGTTGTTTCTTGTGTTTTTGATGTTAGCCATTTTGACAGGTATGAGGTGATATCTCATTGTGATTTTAATTTGCATTTTTCTGATGATGAGTGATGAGGAGTATCTTTTCATGTGTCTGTTGGCCTTCGGGATGTCCTTTTTGGAGAAATGTCTGTTCATGTCTTCCGCCCATTTTTTAATTATATTATTTGTTTTTTGGATGTTTTATATCTTTTATGTATTTTGGATACTACCCCTTTATTGGATATATCATTTGCAAATATCTTCTCCCATTGAGTAGGTTGCCTTTTAGTCTTGTTGATTATTTCCTTTTATACTGGATCTTAAACTGGAGGAGGGAATGCCCTCAGGGGCTTCATTTGGTTAATTGATAAAATTAGGAAAGAGAAGATGGTGGATTAGGTAAAATACTGAACAAATGTTACATTTACTGAAATGCTTACTGTACTGTGGTGATTAGAGAGAATATCCTTTTTTTTAATTGAAGTATAATTGACACAGAATATCTTCTGTACGTTACAAAATGATCCCCATGATAAGTGTAGTTACCATCTTCCACTACTCAAAGTTAGTAGAATATCACTGACTATATTCTCTATGTTGTACATTACATCCCCATAACTTTTTTATTGGATAACTGGAAGTTTGTACCTCTTAATCCCCTTCACCTATTTTGTCTGCCTCCCAAATCCCTCCCCTCTGGTAACCAGTATCCATCAATCCTGTATCTACCAGTCTGTTTCAGTTTGATTTTGTTGGTTTTTAGATTCCATGTATAATTGAAATCCTAATTCTGGTGGGATGGCAGAGCTAGAGCAGCAAAAGGCATGGGCTAGGGGTGTTAGGGTCCTCTATGCCACCCTGGAGGGAGAGCTGGAGCTGCAGTGGGCTAGGGGCTTGGAGCTTGCTGGGGTGGCCCTACGATGCCAGCTGGAGTGCCTAGACCCTGCTCTCCTCTGTACTGCCAAGGTGGAGAGGAATGTAAACAGTGGTGCTTACCAGTCGGTCCCTTCGACCCAGGAGAGAGTTCCAGCAGCTCCCCCATGTTTGGAGGACACTCCAGGATTAGTAAATGGGTTTCTCCCACCTGTAGTCTAGTTGGCTGTTAACCCACTGAGTTTTCTTTATGCCCCCGGGTGGGTGAGTCTGCCGCAGACGCCCCTCAGAGATATCCCTACTGCAGGCCATAAGGTTCCAGGTGGGGTTCTTTCATTACCGTGTCTCCTCTGGTCCTGCCTTTCTCTCTTGTGGAAGATGGTCATTCAGCCCTCAGTTCTTCTTCAAGAGGAATTGGTGTATATGCAGTTGCAGGGTTGGGGGAAGGATTTGGTGTGTCTGTGGGAAAAGGTGAGTTCAGGGTCTTCCTGTGACACCATCTTGGACCACCTCCAGAATCTCTTTTTCTTAAAAAATACACACTGAATGCAACTTATTTTCAAGGTAAGAGCAAGAAACAGAGTGTATGAGAGAGTGCAAGTGATAAGCAGGTGGGGGGAATACTAATAGTGTATACATCTGGGGGTGTGCACAGTTGTTCCCTATACTCTTCTTGTTCTTGGGACTTGTGGGTAAGTTTGAAATTAGTTCCAAATTAAAATTTTTTTCTTTCAATTGAAAAGTGTTAGAGTGCTTTGTTTTGTTTCATTTTGCCTTGGGGTTTGTGCCCATTTAAGGCCAAGTTCAGTGGAATTGGAGGCTCCAGTATTCTCTAGTTTTCTCAGAGCTGTTAACTCTGTCAGGAGCTGACAGGAGGGCCCTGAAGTAACTCCTGCCCCTACCCTTATCCCTGGGACATTTTTGTCTGTCCCTTTTCTATCAACCAACTCCTGATCCAGTGCCCAAATTTATTATTGATTAGCTGGTTCCTTTGGTTACATTTGTCTTTCTCACTTGGCCTTGAGCTGACTTTGACCTCTACCCAGTTCTTGTCCCGTTTTGTGTCCCAGTTAACCAAATCCTCCCCTCTCTGATCACCAGTCTCTTTGAGAGAGCATCACTCTCTTTTGATTTTGAAGAATATCTCAGGATCCTCTTTTGAAAAACACTGTAGGATAGGGACTCAGATACTGGCAGACATTTGGACCAGGGATTCTGGAGCCTTTAAATGATAGGTTTGGGGCTCTGCTGAAGCCAGAAACCCACAAAACACCTTTAAAAAATTAAAAAGCTGTAGTCTTTTCCCATGGCAGGAGAATGCTGGGGAGTACCCAAAGGTGCGGCTTGCTTTTCTGCTCCACGAAGTATCCAACATGACCAGATTCCAAAGCAGTGGTACTCTGTAATTGTTAATTATCTTTTGAAGACATGTCCTTGTCCTCAAAGAGTTGAGGTCTTATTGATGAGGTGAGACGCTTGAATGTGAAACTGACTAAAAGCTCATGTGATTAAGTGCATTCAAAAAATTATAGTAAGTAATGCATAGCAAGAATCTGTGGGACCAAGAGATCATTGTGCCTGAATGGGGCAGTTTAAACTGATGGAAGAAGGTGGAGAGCAATGGGGATGTGTTTGCCAGGACCTGTAGGATGAACCCCTAATAGCTCTATACTGAAAGAAAAAAATAGGCAGAAAAGGAGACCAGCAACTGAGGCATATGATACCAGATTATTTAATGAAAAATGAGATCTCAGAGTCTGAGGGCTGAGGGAGAGGGCTCAATCCTTAGCCTAAGGCTGCATTTTCACAAAAAGCCTCAATTTAGACTTTGGATGTTATTTTGAAAAATTTTTAAATTTAGATATTATTTTTTTTATTTTTTAGACTTTAGATGTTATTTTTTAAAAAGAAGAGTTATAGAAATGTTCTGGTAGGAATGCAAAGAGCACTGTCATCCTTCCTGACCACTCACCTACCATGTACTTTGAAATTAAAAAAAAAAGTTCATTACTTTATGAATATCTTATTTATTCTTATTTTGTTTTTCAGTGTTTAAAGTGTCTTTCTAAAGAAAAGTAGACCATATTTTTGGACTCCTGGTTTGAGATTTCTTCCTTTTTGTTTTTTTTCAATATATCGGCACCGGCAAAGCTATACATGGAGGTCTCTCGTACCTTCCCAGAGGGCTCTGAACATCTCCATCCATCCCTGTAATGACATCTTACAGTGTTTCATGGACCTAGGAGGTGGATATCCTCTCTCTCTGCCACATCTCTGCACCCCCAAGATAAATGGTTTCAAACCGTCACTGCAAGCAAAGTTAGTGTTTAGTTTATTGTTAATTAATTACTAGCACTTCCTTGACAGAACATAATGGAACTACAGAGCAATCACTTAGAAAAGGAAACAACTGTCAATTATCACTCTAATGAATCCTGTTTAGCAGACTTGATGGCAGCCCAGCTGATGCACAAGCTTCTGTGCGTGGAAAGTGGATCCTTTGAAAACTCTCATTTCTCTACTGAGTGTGTGATTTGCAAGATAACCATTCTCAAGGCCAGATGTTAAAGTGGTGTCAGCTGTGGTTAGCAGTGTGGAATTTGGAACCGTTTTCAGAACTAGTGATTATTCTTTCTTGTTAATATTTTAATGTGAGTAAACAAACCATCGCTAACATTAAAAATTTTAAGTGGTATGATAATGGTGGCAATTATTGACATGTTCATAGCAGTGATGCAATGGGTAACATTTATTGAATTATATGTGAGAGACTCTATACCAAATATGCACTATGCATCATCTCACTTGTCAAAACAATCCAGTGTTAAGTTAAAAAACATTTTGCAGAAAGATAAATTAATGGCTCTTGCACAAATGTAAAACACACATGGCTCAATATCTTATTTAGCTCATTAATTGATGAGGGACCTAGTAAGATGTTAAACTCAGTCCAAAGATCATTTGAGATTTTATGTAAACATGCAGTTTGGAAGGTTGGTGGGTCAGATATAGAGCAGGGTAGTATCCATAAGAGCTCACGCAAGTCACTGTCCCGCATCCGAATTTTAAAACATCCTATACACAGAAGGACAACCCTGGCAGTGGGGGCACTAACACTGAAAGAATTCAGGAATCTCCTTTGCCTATTTCCCAGTTTAAGATGATTTTTCTGATGCCTATAAGGTAGGTAGTGCTATAAACCACAAATTACACATGAGGAAACTGAGCTTTTGTGAAGTTAAGTTATAGTAAGAGGTTTTTTGAGTAGATACTTCACTGGAGACACAATTCTATCCTGGCTCCTTAGCTCTGAGATGAGAGCCTTATTAAAGTCAGCACATCTGCATTTAATTACTCAGGTATACCAATAATTTCTCTTTATGCTCTCATCTTTGTTGTGTGGGAAAGAAGAAAGTATTCATGTCCAAAGTGGGGCCTGGTTTCTTGATTTGGAATTCTTTTTTTTTTTTTTTTTTTAATTTTTAAATGTTTATTTATTTGAGAGAGAGAGAGAACAAGAACGTGAGTCAGGGAGGAGCAGGGAGAGAGAGGGAGAGCAGAATCTGAAACAGACTCCAGGCTCTGAGCTGTCAGCAAAGAGCCCAAGGCTGGGCTCAAACCTGGGACTGGCAAGATCATGACATAAGCCAAAGTCGGAAGCTTAACTGACTGAGCCACCCAGGCACCCCTTGATTTGGAATTCTTTAAGACATGTACAAATGACTAGCTTTGCCTTCTTAGGATTCATGTGTCAGATTTTTGCCTAATCACAAAACAAATGCAGTATGTAAGTGTTACTGTTGTGGTTAGGAGAAAGGCAGATACTCTAGTGATCAATTCTCCATTATTTGTGTGTTATTATTGATAATACAAACAATATGTCTGTACTCTCTGAGAGCTGACAAGCACTAAGTATATTTTTAAAAATGCCAAATGTGTTTAGTGCTCCTCCTACATATTTCCTTAAATTTGTAAAATGTAACATTTGTTTTTTGTTTTATATTTAGAATTATTGCCTTATAAACTCTCTTACCATACTGTGAACAGTGCAAAGAAACTCAATTTAGTTTTACACATGAATTGGTTTGTGGAATTGTCATGAATATCTATCAAAGGTTTGAGCAGTTGTTGTTAGTAGCAGTAAAATGGACTGAAAGAAAAAGGATCTGGGGAACCCCTCAGTCTAGGGACATTTAAGAGCCATGCCAATGACACCTTGTTAACTCATATCAGAATTCTCCCCAGATCTGCTTTTACAAGGTCTGTCCTTCACATAAAGGCTGTAGACTGGGTTAACTAGTTTAGCTCCAAATTTCTTTTTTTTTTTTTAATGTTTATTTATTTTTCAGAGAGAGAGAGAGAGAGAGAGAGAGAGAGAGAGAATGCACAAGTGGGGGAGGGCAGAGAAAGAGAGAGAGAAAGAGACAGAATCCAAAGCATGTTCCAGGCTCAGAGCTGTCAGCACAGACCCTGACACGGGGCTCAGACTCATGAGCAGTGAGATCATGACCTGAGCCAAAGTCGGATGGTTAACCAACTGAGCCAGCCATGAGCCCCTCCTCCAAATTTCTATTGCACATAGCCTTGACAACTTTAAAGCAAATATATTTCCTCTTTTACTTGTAGGTGTCTCAAGAAAAATGGTACTTAAGTTGCTAGTGAGATATTGTAGACTGTATTAACTTAGGGGAAATGTGTTTCCACTTTTAATTTCTTTGGAAGTTCAGTTGATGTATTCTTTACTATAGTTTGCAGGTGCTACGTATTCTAGCTCTCATTCCAAGTCAGATTAGTCCACAAGAGACTCAGGAGTTAATGAAATTCCCCTCTACATTTGTGTCTATTCAGTCTCATAACCGTGATAAGTCCTAAACCTTTCACTTTTAAAATCTCTCATGAAGACATACCACAGTGCTAAATGTGGGTTCCTTTAGAAAGTAGTGGAATTATGTTTTAATTGCATAGTCATTAACTGACTAAATTTGCTTTTTCCAAAATACAAATTTTTAAATTAGCCTTCATGACCTTTATAAACATTCTAAGTTAAGGTAGAATGTAAGCAATGCAATCTCATTAACTTTAATAAAGTTCGATAAAAATTCTAAATTTAAAACACTGTCTTCATAAAACAGTGTGTTATTGCTAAAGCATTAAGTGGCACATCGGAGTTTAAAATTATTAAATATTGCTAAGTATCCATTTAGAATGATATTTATTTTATGATTGCAGATACCTCCAAAACAAATTGACAGTCAATTGCAATGCATTTTGAGATGTAAAAGCACCATTAATTACTGTTAATGGTACTTCTTTAATGTATGTAAATACATCATCTGCACCCAAGCTCGTGGCAGTTGTTCTTCTTTCTAGACAGTTTAAAGATCTTAATTTATTAATATTCACAACAAGTCGAAAGATAAACACATTGTTTTGAAGCTCTTGATGAATGACGATTGGGGACATACTGTGCTTGAGCTGAGTGTAGATATTAGGCTGTTGGCAGTAACTCATGGCCCTACTCAGGCAACAGAACCTGGAAGAGAGAAGAAGAGTTTAAATGTTATTAAGAGTCTCTGGAAGCACTTTATTCCAAGGTACCTCAGATTTGAAAATTTTACTAGTCTCCCTCTACACCTATTTCATTATTTGTCCCAGGCATGTTGAACTCAGTGCCTGATCCTGCCATGGTAAGCATTATTTTAGATTCCCTTTACTGAATATGATTGATAAGGGCTTTTTCAGGAATACACTGGTAGAGCAATATTTCCTATTTATTATGTCCTTTCATCTCTGCCTGAGCTAAAATATTCACGCTGGTGTTATAACAGGCTTCATGTTGTAAAGGTAATAAAAAAAAGAATATTCTGTGTTTTCTAGCAACCCCGTCCAACCCCCAAATCCAAACAAACTGAATGCTGTAGAGACATACAGGTAGGATTTTCACCAATTTAGCTATAACAGATGACACCCGACAAATTTGATACATCAACATATGGATCCCTCTGAAATGCCACAGGCTGTGTAGTAGGGAAGGAAAGGCAATTTTTTTATGATAAAATGTCTTTTTGACATTTATTAATTTAGTTAGTTATTTTTGACTATCCTCCTAGTACTGTACTTTTCACCTCCATGACTTACCTTATAGCTAGAATTTTGGGATTTAATTTTTTAAGCTTATTTATTTTGAGAAAGAGAGCAAGTGGGGAAGGGACAGAGAAAGATGGGGAGAGAGAGGATCCCAAACACTCTCTGCATCACTATTGCACAGCCTGATCTGGGGCTCGAACCCATGAACCATGAGATCATGCCCTGAGCCAGAGTCAGACACTTAATGAACTGACCCACGCAGACGTCCCTGGGATTTTATTTTTATTGTAGGCTCGGCTAAAAGATTCCCCACCCCCCACATCTCCTTTAACTTTCTTTGATAGAGACATGTACAATCAGCTTAGCTTGGCTGCTTAATAAAGTCAATAATATTGAGTACTGATGACATTTCAAATATTGCTTCTAATTTAGAATTGCCAGATTTAGCAAATAAGAATGTAGGGACCCAGTTAAATCTGAGTCTCAGATAAAAGTGAAAAATGTTTTAGCATAACTATGCCTCCATGTGATATGTGGCACTTACTGTGCTACAAGTTTTTTGTTTTGCTTTTATTTCTCAGTCTGAAAATCAGCTGCTCATCCTATGTTTTATCTTGGAACTCTGGCATATGATAAAAGGTCAGCACTTTCTAGGAGCATGTAAACTCATGCACTAGTTGTCTCAGCTGTAAAGAAAGGGGTGGTGAAACTAGGGATCTCCCAAAGCTGTTGTGGGAAGAATTAAACACACTGATATGTGTAAAGCTTCTAGAACCATTGCTGACATATAGTAGCGCTGTGGAAGTCTAAGTTTTTGTCCCTAAGGTGGTAGTCTTTTGTTCCAGCATGAGACACCTTTTATGTTGGAAACCTACTGATAGAGATCTGTTAAAGTTTAAGAGAATCTTCCCGATACAGTTGACAGAAACTATAGTTCATCTGCCAAAATACGGTTTGACCCAAGGGATCCTTGACTGAAATACTTGAAAGTGCTTGAGTGCTTACAGGTATTGAAAAGAGCAGCAACAATGGCAACTTTTGCTTTTAGTTTTTATAGTGACATTTTTTGTGTTTATTATGATACATCAAGTCTACTCTGGAAAGCATAGGTGTTTAAGTGTAGAAGTAGAGAACGGATAAAGGAGACAGGTAAGAGCCAATGTGCCAGCCACAGTTGATAATAATCAAAATGAAGGTAAGCGATGTGAGGGTACAAGAATTCTCGTTCCACCAGTGGAAATTTACCATGGTATTGGTGGATGTCTTAAATGGAACATCAGCTAATGTTGCTAATTATGAATTTGTTATCCTCTAAGAAATGTCAAGGACTGGGCACTCCTGCCTCCTATCCCTGATCTGAAAGTCAATATAGAAGACAGAATAGGCTGGATTTATAATGCAGTAACAAATGATAACAAAAATCTTAGGCTTAACCAACCGTGATGTAGTTCTCATCCTTGCAAGGCCCACAGTGGTCCAGGTGACTCTCCGGGGCTGCTCTCCTCCAAAGAGTGGCCTATCATTTAGTCTACCCCTATCTTTATCTGAAGATTTTATCTGAAGACTTCAACGTTTTCCACCATTGCAGAAGAGAGTCGTGGACAGTTTACTGCTGATCACAGCCTGCAGCCCCAACTGGTCATGTGTCCTTGTCCAGCTGCAAAGAGGGTTCAGAAACATAGCCTTCCACATGTCCGGCAGCACCTATTTTAGGAGAGGACCCAGAACAATTTGTACTAGTTTGCCACCCTGGCAAATGTCGCTGATTGATTGTACTATTCCTTTCCACAAAGCCCAGAAGCAATATCAGAATTTTCCTCTACTATGTGGTAGGTAGTAGTTGGCAAACAAAGCTGGCAAGAGCACTGTAACCCATTAGCCATCAACTCTACTTCTCTCATAAGCCAGTGAAAACAACTCTTGTGGTAGGAATTTGGATTCATGTGTAACAATTAGATTAGTATTTTAGAAATGAGTGGAAATAGGTTCTTATGATAGTTTCTATCACAGGCTCATATATATTGATTTGAATTTACCATCACTCCAGGCTCTGTTTGATTTGGGCAAAGGTGGTTTTCAGGTATGCAAATCCATCAATCTTGATGATTGTATTTTAAAAATGTTTCTCCAACTTACCTGAAATTTAACTCCTCTCTGGCTTTATTCCCATGCAACAAAAATATTAGAAGTTTTTCATAACTGTGACAAAGAAGGGAGAAACTTATTAACTGCAATAAAAGTTGAAAATTGTTTTTTGATCTTGGAGTAAAACTGCTAGCATCAAAGCTTTTTCCAGCTCAAGGCAATCTTGTCTGTGATACCTTAAAATGCTGCCTTTAGAGAAATTTAGATCAGCCCCCATTTGAGCCTGTCCATTTCAGTTCACTTTTCATTTAGATGGAATTTTCTGGTGGGTGACACTGTCTCCTAATTTACTTTGATGGAGGGACATAGCCTCAGAATGTTCCCAATTCAGAGATGGGAGTTAGACAGCAGTAAAATATGATTCTTGGAAGACTGAAGAATAGTGAAGGAACCCTTTTGAAATGGGGAATTATATTTCACAATTCTTCCATAGTGGTTTTGTGGTTCATACTGATCCCAATCATCAAAACTTGTTTTCTTTTAAGTAGCTGTTTAGTTAAAGATACCATGGTAGACACTGTAATGAAGATTGACTTAAGGGGCGCCTGGGTGCCTTGGTCGGTTAAGTGTCTGACTTCGGCTCAGGTCATGATCTCACGGTCTGTGAGTTCGAGCCCTGCGTCAGGCTCTGGGCTGACCACTCAGAGCCTGGGGCTTGTTTCAGATTCTGTGTCTCACTCTCTCTCTGATCCTTCCCCGTTCATGCTCTGTCTCTCTCTGTCTCAAAAATAAATAAAAGTTAAAAAAAATTAAAAAAAAAAAGATTGACTTAAAACTATGGTATTTTCTAAACCTAAAACCTGAGACATTAGAGAAAGAGATGAGTATGGCATAGAATCAAATAGTTATGTTTTCCAAGATTAAAGTCAGAGGAGTTGGGGTATCCGGGCCACTCTGTAAAGCGTCTGACTCTTGATCTCAGCTCAGGTCATGATAGCACCGTTTGTGAGTTCGAGTCCTACATTGGGCTCTGCACTGACAGTGCAATGCCTACTTGGGAATCTCTCTCTCCCTCTTTCTTGGCCCCTCCCCTACTCCTGTTCTCTCTCTTACAAAATTAAATTAATATAAAAAAAAGTCAGAGGAGCTAAGGCAGAAGAAATCACTTAAGGTCAGAGTAGAGGTTCGTAGGAGATAAAGGGTCAGTAACTACTCCATTGATTAAATATGGCAGGAGGGGAGAGAAGATGGAGTGCACCCCACACTGACATCATAGACATGTAGTCACAAGCTGTTTTTCTTGCCTCTTTCAATAAATACCAAGCATTTCTTGAACTCTTAGTGATTACAAAAAAAAAAAAAAAAATTGACCAGCATCTTCAAAATGTAAAACATAA
>NW_026059685.1:0-40082 GCF_023721935.1 Panthera uncia | reverse complement strand
GAGAGAGAGAGGGAGAGAGAGAGGGAGAGAGAGAGGGAGAGAGAGAGAGAATTTGCCCTTTCTCCACCTTTTTGTTCCATTCAGGCCCTGAACAGATTAGATGAGGCCCACCCACACTGGTGAGGGTGAGCATTACTCAGGCTACTGATTCAAACGCTAATCTCTACCAGAAACACCTTCACAGAGCAACCCAGCAATCTGGGCATCCCTCTGCCCAGTCAAACGGACACATAAAATTAATCATCACACATGGTTCCTCTTATCACTCATTTGCCAACTGCAAAAACCCTAACAGCTGACTTCCAAACCTAGAGCTGCATGCCTGAAGTCTTAAGGGATCACGTTCTGCCTGATCCCTTCCCAGTCTGACTGCCCAACTCCTTCAAGGAAATCGATTAGGAACCTGCACCACTGTCTTTTCAACATCCCAAGCTGGAAACGCTGCTCCCCACACCTCTCGTATTAAATTGCTCACCGCACCTTTTCAGCTCTCTCATGCCTGCCCTTGCCTCTACCACCGCTGCCCTTGACTTTTGCTCATCTCCTGCCTAGACTTTAACAACAGAATCCTAATCATTCTCTGGACTACTGGTCAAACCCACCTGCAAGAGGCTATAACTCACTGTTCTTAAGTCTCTTGAAAAGAATGAAAGAGATTCCCAAACAGGAATACAACAAGGTCTGCACATGAGCACCGGTTATGGAGTAGGGCTTGCCAGAGTTCTTGCTTTGAACACGACAGTCAAATACGTAAGTGCTAGTGTGTGTGTTCAAAAAGAAAATCAACCTCATGGCCCTTCCAGGCACATGCTCCATATAAGGGGAGGAGTGTCCGAGGCTAAGACATCTTCTTGGAGACTCTCTCATTAGATGACTCTTAGGCCACGTGACCTCCTGGAGCTTTGATCTGCCCATCGATAAATTCAGGTATCAGTACTGCCCACCTGGCAGCATTGTCGTATTAAGCGTGTTAGTAGGTGCAATCTCTCTCTGCCTAGCTCACAGTAAATGACAAGAGATTCCTTTTTTCTTTCTTGGTACTGCCTGGTTCTTCCATGCCCAAACTCACGCTTCTCAGCAATACCTGACTGGAGCTGGAGAGTCTGGCCCATCTCTCCAACATGCTAAACTCGAGGGGGTTTTAAGGTAAGCAGCCTTTTCTTCGGAGTCCCTCGCCCGGGTGTCGGGCACATGCTCCCACCGGCTGGCTGACATATGTGGCCTGCTGCAGACTAATTTCTTCTGACATGCTGCCTTGAATGCACAGTCACAGAGCATGTGCTGAAGTGCTAAACACCCCCAAACTGTGCACTTTCCAATCTGTGAAAGCTTTTTGGAGGGTCCAGGCTTTTTTTTTTTTTTTCCTCAACCTGAGGCATTATAATGGAGAAGCACATGGACACTTCACTGAGGCAATCTGTCATCCCGCAAGCGCTTAATAGCAGCAGCAGTACCTGTGTGTCCCTCTCAGTGAGCTAGACGCCACCAAACAGCTGCTCTTCTGTGGAAGCTGTGGCTGCATTAATGAGCTTCCAGACAAAGAACTGACTATGTGGCGTATGGCTTGGATTCTGCGTGCAGGCTGTGGGTAAAAGCACAGAGCAAAAACCACACTCGAAAATCACAGGGCTTCATTTACAAAAATCGGTCTGGCGCCCAAATGAGCTAATATGATCCTTGAGACTTCAGCTCTTGGAAAGGCGGGATCATCTCTCTGCCGCCGTTAATGATGACGATCACTAGCTAGCGGTTCTCGGCCCCATAGAGCTTATAGACTGTTTCCACACCTTCAACCTTACCCTGACCCAATAAAGTTATTATTTCACAGATGACGAAATGGAGTCCTTGAAAGGCTGAACAACAATCACAAGTTCGCGAGGCTAATAAAAGGCAAGGCAGCACGCGATTGGGCTCTCTGTGACTGCCGGTGTCACGACTCACTGAGGAATCATCACCAAACTTACTCCCAGCTCCTCCAGTTCCACACAGATGTCACTGCAACAGCTAAAGAGGAAGCCTCTGAGAGAAGGAGCTATCGAGGGACTGGGCTTCTCCATGAGGATTTTAAGTCTCTTATCTGCCAGGAAGTCAAGGGAAAATGCTAGGGCTTCACAGACTTGCAAAAAGTCTTACCATCACACCATAAAGGAGGGCCCTCCTGTGACTTGCCTGTGACGTTGCTGCAGGAACACTGTGTAGCCTCATCAATACCCTATGCTAGCGATACAGGAGAGTAGCCCCTGAAAACACCAAAGAATACAGAAGGGACACAGAAACCACCCCCTAAACTACGACCTCTTCTTCTACTACGACTAAGGCAATAATACAAATAAGACAGAAGTCACACAAATAATAATATTAACGGGTACCATTTTCTTAGCCTCTGCCATGTGACAACTAACACTTGGTGTTTACATTCATTTCTGGATTCTCTCAACAACCCATCCTATAGGTGTTTTGATCCTATTTGTACAGATGAAGATTCTGAGGTCCACAGAGGTTGAGTAACTTGCTGGAGGTCACAGAGCTTATACATGGCATTCTCTTGATTCCAAGGCTATTTCCTCTGGTCCATATTCACCTTCTCTAAAGGAGACAGGCAATCTCCACATTAGTGTGTAGTGTCCAGGAGATTAGGACATGCCCATAACCCAGTCTGGCCAAGGCTGAAAAAGACTAGAGAGATCTTTTCTTCTATTCTATTAGTTCCTTCTATTCCTTCTATTAGTAACCACTATTCCTTGACATCTAGAACATGGGTTTTAATCACCTGCTTTTCACCTTCTGGTTGGCAAGAAATAATGGACAGAAAGACAGGTTCTAAAAAAAAACCAAAACCCAGACTGGCCTCAGGTATGAGTTCAATCGAGCCCTCTGACAGTTGTTTTAAAATGTCTGTGTATGTGCACACACACCCACATCTGTGTCACACGGCTGGAGGATGTGAGCGGAGAACGGTGGGCTGATTACGTGTCCTTCCCTGGCTCCTGACAGCTATGAAACCACAAGTGGGTAGATTATAGTTGAAGATAAAAATAGGCATTATACTGCCGCCTTCCCTTCCCAGCTTTGTAGCTGCTCCAGCTTGAAAGCATATTGTAGCATTTTATTGTAGTCTGGGCTCTTGTGGCTTCTCTTGATTGTGATTCCTTTTTGGAAAACTAGAAACGTTCTCTCACCATGGAGAAATGAAGTCGAGGGTGAGTGAGAGAAGGGCGACAGAATGTGTGTGTGTGTGTGTGTGTGTGTGTGCGTGCACATGCGTGTGCGTGTGCATGTGAGCCTGTGTCCCTCCCGGAGCCTCTGAGAGAAGAGAGGAGGCAGGGTGTGAATCTGAATAGAGCGGAAATTGGAAATTGACACAGCTGTTTTTGTTTAACTGTAACCATTTTTAGAATTTCAGGATGCACTGCTTCCAAACGAGGCGGCCCACTCAACCTTAGGATTCAACATGAGGGGGTGGATATGATTCGAAGCATTGGACGTATCATCCCAAGGGCTAGAAGATATCCCTTATCCCAGCCAGCATCGCTGGTCACTTGGTACCATGCACATTCATCACCCTCTACGTCTGGCAATTCAACCGGATTCTGTAAAGTACTTACACATTAGGTCATCACCTCCATTCTTTTTCCTAAATTTTTATCTTAGAGTCCCTTCAAACACAGCAAAGTACAGTGTTCAGTGTATCTCAATTCAGGTTCTCTAAACTATGGCGCCCTCAAGTCATGGTGGGTGTGTTTTATAATACACACTCCTGTGCCCCCCACAGATCCTCTAGATTTGAATCTATTGTGAATATGAATTTTAACAAGCTCTCTGGTTTATTTTCAAAAACACTAAACTTTCCAAATGTCTGGTAAAGTGGCAAAGAAAACGACTTTGGTGTTACACTTGCCTGGTCTTAATACAGGATCCACCATTCTGTACCAGGAAAAAATGAGAGACTCAGAGATGCTATATTCCCAACCTATTCATACAACCTGTATGACCTTGTTCAACTCATGCTTTCTCTAGGTTCTGAATATTTATCTGCAAGACAAGGAGGAAATGGTACATTATATATAGGGTTGTTGTAAGAACTGAGAAAACATACAATTGATATCAAACAGTGGCTCTCACCTGGGGATGGGATGATTTTGCCCATCAACTGCTCACAAAAGGCAAGGTCTAGGGACATTTTTGGCTGTTACATTTGGGGTGGGGGGGGAATGGGGTACTACTGTCACCTAGAATAGTAGCCAGGAATGCTGCTAGACACCCTACAAGGCACAGAGCAGATAATGAAGAATTATCATCCCAAAATGTTAATAGTTGACATTTTGAGAAACCCGGGCATAGAGCCCAGCACATCATGCCTGGCTTTGAATTCTGGGTGCCACCAGTCTAGCTGTGTGATCTTGGGCAGGTCGCTCAGTCATTTGAAGTTTTAATTTCTCCATCTATAAAATAAAGATACAAATACCTGCCTCACAAGGTTAGTGAGCGTTCAATAAAGTAATTTGTGAGACACGTCAGTACATTTTCAGGAGGGTCCTTTCTTTTATTTTTCACCCTCTCCTGACTTAAAAGGGGATGATTTCCACATTCACAAGGAGGGAGGAAGCCTAAGGCTTCCTCACCTTTAATTTGTCAAGTGAGGTCCTTTACGAGCTGGCGCAAGGCAGGGCACAGATGGCCCGTCATCTGAGCATGCATGCATGGCCAGGCCCTGTTACTGAGGTTAGGAATCACAGGGCCCCCTGCTGGGCCCAGGCTCCAGGACAGTCCCACAGACAGCCACAGGCTGGAACACTTGCCCTGAATGCACTATTAACCCCATGGTGTTATTTTAAAATAACGGAGGACCAGCTTATTGGGAAAGAGTAGTACCAAACCAAAAAATAAATCCAGCTAAGAAGGTGAGGCTTCCCATCAGGGGAGAACAAAAACAATGCACCCTTTAACATTCAGGCCATTGGATCTAGAATCCCCCCAAATTGACATCAACTACTCAAATTACCGACAAGAATGGAAGAGAGCAGAGATGTGCAATGACTTCAATTCTACAGGTCACATCACAATGCAGAGCGTCAAGGATATGCAAACAAGACTTTGGTGTACTCTTTCCAATGTGCGGGGGTTCCTGGGGGCCCCACCTCACATCAGGTGTGGCTCTACTATCAATGGGGTAGGAGAGGCTTGGGATTTCACTTCTCTGGGAGCAACTTTCATATAATGGTCACGCACATAGGACAGTGGTCAGATCTTTCTGCTTACTTGCATTAGAAGAAAAGAGATACACAGAGACCCACTGCCCCCTGCATTTCTCTCTAGGTCTCAAGGCTACACCAGTCACCCTCATTCCCCCACTTCCTAGCACAATCCATCCTAACTGACCCTCAGGCAACTGAACACACTTTTTTTTTTTTTTTTTTTTTTTTTGGTCCACCTAATGTGCTCAAGGCTCCAAATGACCAAAGGCATGGTTCAGGCCCTCAGGGATGGTAAAGGCGAAGGAAAAGACAACCCCCGCTCCTGAAAATTAAGGGCTTGTTGTGCCCTAAGAAAAGATACCGCTCAGAATCCGGTTTCTTATTCTTTGTTGTCTGAACCCAGTCATGCACCTCCCTCCTGGGAAGGGGTGGAAGGGAGCAGGTGAAGGGCTCTGCTATAGGATTTTTTGCTCCAGAAAGAGATGGAAACAAGCAAACACCACAGGACTCTGCTGCCACAGCACGGAGCCGGCGATGAAGTCAGCAGGCAGGTGCCCCGCGCTCTCTCCCTCATCCGTACCACGCACAGCTGCATCAGCTTTTACTTTTCATTCCAGTCAAACAAACTGTAAATTCATCGCGCTCATCAGGAAGTCTCCCGTTAAGGAAATGAGACTCTGGCTGATCCCAGCAGAGCGCCAAGGCCAGAGAGGCTATGCACCCCCAGCCAGCTCTCTCGGCCCCGGGAGGAGACAGCCGCGCACATGGGAGGCTGCCTTTGCCTTTCTCAGGTGAATGCCAAGGCCGCAGCCGTGGCCACTCAGAACCCTGCGAACCAGGGGCCCCTGCCTCCGGTTCCTCAGCTGCCTTCGCCTCTGAGCAGAAAACGTGGTCTCCTCTGTCCACTCTGAGCAGGGATGAAACGCAATCTTTACAACAGCCCTTGAGGTATGTGAGTAGTATCTTCATTTTCGTGAAGTTTAGTGGAACAAACTTAGTCTCGGAGAACAGAGAAGGGCCTCTTTCCCCAAGGAGGCCTCATCAGCCATAAAATTCACTTTACGCTGAAATATGTGCAGGTGGCTAAGAAAGAATCTGATCTTGCTACTCCCTTGCTCAAAACCTTCCGGAAGCTTTCCCACTGCCTGAGGCGATACTTCTCAACCCTGGCTGCACACTGGAAATACCTGGGGAAATTTCAGAAATGCCAATGTCCTGGCCCCTGCCCAGACCAATTAAGCCAGAATGTATGGGGGTGGAACTCAAGCTCCACACTGGAGGCTTTTGAAAGCTGGTGAGCGATTCTCAAGTGCAGTGAAGATAAAGAACCACTGCCCTGAGGGATGAGCGTCAGGCTCCTTAACATCTCTTGCCAGGTGCTTGGCGGGCAGGCCCCTGCTTACCTCTTCAGCCTCATCTCCTATCACCTCCGCCAGTCATCCACTCTGCCCCAGTTTGGGCTGCTCTAGTGGGTTACACACTCCTGCCCCTGCTTCTGGGCTCAGCCCTCTACCTACAACACCCCTCCCTCTCTTCTGCACCTGCCTAATTTCTATTTTTTCGTTCAGACTGAGTCAGCACCGCCTCCTCTAGGAAACCTTCCCAGACACTATGTGGTGATCCTCTTCAGTGTGCTGCTGAGCCGACTTTATCACTCCAACAGATCACAACCGATCTTTGCTTGACTCCCATTGACTGGAATGAGTGCCTTGCCCAGGTCAGACCCTCTGCGTCTCCTCACCCCCAGTACACAATAGCAGAACACTCACAAAGTTTGTTGGCCTGGAACAACTGAAAGCACAGTCTCACAGAGATACCTGTGCATTGATGTTCACCGCGGCATTATTCATAATCGCCAAAAGGGAAGGGGTTGGAACCCAAGTGTCCACAGCTAGATGAATGGATTAACAGAATGTACTATAGCCATACAGTGGAATGTTATTTGGCCTTAAGGAAGGAAATTCTGACACATGCTACAACACGGAGAAACCTTGAAAACACTAGTGTTGGGGCGCCTGGGTGGCTCAGTCGGTTAAGCATCCGACTTCAGCTCAGGTCATGATCTCACAGTTTGCGAGTTTGAGCCCCACATTGGGCTCTGTGCTGACAAGCTCGGAGCCTGGAGCCTGCCTTGGATCCTGTGTCTCCCTCTCTCTCTGCCCTTCCCTTGCTAGTTCTCTTTCTCTCTCTCTCAAAAGTAAATAAAAACATTTAAAAAAATTAAAAAAAAGAGAAGAAAACACTAGTGTTAAGCGAAATAAGCAGATACAAAAGGACAAATGTTTCAAGATTCTACTTATATGAGGAACTTCATAGAGGCAAATTTATAGAGTCAGAAAGTAGAAAAGAGATGACAGGGGCTGGAAGGGAGCAGGGAATGGGGAAGTACTACTTAATGGGTACAGTTTCTATTTGGGACGATGAAAAAGTTCTGGAAATGAATAGTGATGATGGTTGCCCAGCACTGTGGATGCACTTAATGCTTATACTAACTCGTACACGTAAAATGGCTTAAAGTAGTGAACTTTATGTTATGTATATTGTACGACAATAAAAAAAGCTTGTTGAATAAATAAATCGCATTGCACTTAGAAGAGATCCAAAGCTATCCATGGTCTCTTGGACCCAACGTGATCTGGTCCCAGTTTTCTGTTCTAATCTCATCTCCTGCCTTTTTCCCATAGTCATTCTTCCCTGACCAGATTGGTCTCCTTTTCATTACGTGACTACACTAGACTTGTTCCCTCCTCCAGTTCACTTCAATTGCTTTCCTGTGCTTTAAAGGATCTTCCCCACATCTTCATGTGGCTCCCTCCTCCCTTTAATTAAAATGGCATGCTCAAAGAATTGCTTTCCAGGGTCACTCCATTTCAAATTGCTAACCCTGGGGTGCCTGGGTGGCTCAGTCGGTTAAGCGTCCAACTCTTGATTTTGGTCAGATTTTGCTCAGGTCATGATTTCATGGTTCCTGAGTTCGAGCCCCACATCAGGCTCTGTGGTAACAGTGCAGAAAATAAGAAAATGAATAAACTTCAAATTGCTAACCCCACCCCATCACTCAAATTACATCACTCAAATTAGTTAAGATAATGCTAACAGATGTAACACATAAACCCCAGAATCTCCCCAGCTTAGAACAGTTCTAAACTTGAGCATTCATCAGAGTCATTTGGAGGACTTATTAAAACACAGATATCTCCAAGTTTCTGATTCAGTATGTCTGGGGTATGGCCCAAGAATTTACATTTACAATAAGATCTCAGAAGCTTAACCGACTGAGCCACCCAGGCACCCCTATAACAAGATCTCATGTGACGCCGAAACTGCCGGTTAAGGGAATCCCTGGCTTAACAAAATAAAGTTGGTTTCTCACTCATATAACAACAAATGTTGTTCCTAGCAGGCAGCTAGGCATTCCCAGCAGGCAGCTTTCCTCCATGCAGCGATTCAGGTACCCCATCCTATGCACGGCTCTGTTATTTTCAAGCCAGGAGTGGTCTTCTTCCAAGCCAGCCTGGTCCAAAGCCAAAATGGGAAAAGCTCAAAGGACCGCATGTGGGAAGTGTTTATGGGTCAGGCCTGGAAGGGGCACATATCACTTCTTCCCACATTTCAATGTTTCGTTTCTTCCCAGAACGTAGTCAAATAGTCACAGCTGAAGTGCAAGGGAGGTTGGAAAATACAGTCTATCTTTGCATTCACGTGGAAGAGTAAACGGGATTGGTGATCCACTATATCCAGTGGCCCCTTACACTACTACATTTGTCTTCATAGGTTTATCCCCACCTCAAATTACATCACATATTCATTTGCTTGCCTTTTCATTACCTTCCCATTCCAGAGTATAAGCTTCCCAAGGGCAGGAACTCTGTCTTGACCACCATTGCATCTTTACCACCTGACACAGCGCTTGGCACATGGAAGTCACCACCAATTACTTCCTGAATTGCTAAATGCACTTTTCATGGGGTATTCTGTCCAATGATCTATTACCTCCTCTTTCAGGTGATCCTGAAGCCGTGTTTCTTTTCTTGCTCGTGTCACGGGGCCCCTGTCATTACACCAGGCGCCTGTTTATGCCAACAGATAGGATGGGTTTTTCCACTAGCACTAGAGAAGGTGTGCTGCCCTCTCAACTGCTCCACCCTGGGCATGCCAGTCATGGTATGTACCATCCCTGAGTCCCTTTCTAGTTTACCCCCCCAGTGGCCTTCATTTTCAGGGAGAGAAAAGGCCCAAAGGATGTTCTTTCCCAGCAAGGCTGAGGACCCATGAGCTGGTCTAGCACGAAACACACTCTACATGGGGTTGTGGTGACTAAGACAAACACAGAGCTGCCCTGCGGGATTTGGACTAGAGGAGTTTAGAAAGTCATCAGGGAGAAAGAAAAAGCAAATCACAACAGTGAAGTGGTGAGCATTAAGGAGAGAAGAACTGTCTTGGATCCCCACAGCCGTCCTGTTTCATTTGAAGGATATCCTTAAAATAAACTCATTTTTTAAGAGGGTCTAAATGAGTCACTGTTCCTTACTTGGTTGGGAGCCTGACTAACCCAAGCCAGCACCTGCTGGCAAAATGGCCAAGAGTGAGTAGTTGCCACATTTGTACACCACTGAAATAGTGCCACAAAGTGTTCCACTCCACCCAGACCCAGCGTCTGGGACTGTAACTATACTCTGCACCAAGTTCAGACCTTGTCATCTCACACCAAGGGTCACGCAGCAGTTTCTCTACTCTCTTCCTCAGCTCTTCTGTGCCACACCGCCAGATTCATCTTTCTTAACACACAAGTCTGTCACTGCCCTGTTTCAAGTCCTCCGCTGTTCCCAATGGATGACAGAACTGACACTGCGTTTGCATCTACGTGACGGGAATTCTCCTGGGGCTGTATGTACGTTGTCTTGCTTAATCCTCAGAACAACCATGCAATTAGGACCTACCATCTTTATTTTGCAGCTATGGGAATTGGGTCATAAAAAGATTAAATAAATTACCCACAAACCTAAAACTAGGGACTAGCAGAGGCAAAGTAGAAATCCAGGTGTGCCTGTTTCTACAGTCTCTCCTGTTTATACCATCCATCCATCCATCCATCCATCCACCCATCTATCCCTCCCTCCCTCCCTCCCTCCAGATAGTCGTTGAGTGTCAACTACGTGCCAGGAATTGTGCTAAAGTGTCAGGATTACAGTGGATAATTTACCAGAAGAGAATTTTAAGAGAACTATGATACAATGAAGCATGATAAGTGTTGGACAAGGCATGTGAATGCTAAGGAAGCAGACTGTAGGAGTCCCAAGCCTAGCCTCACTGGTCAAGGAAGACTTCCTTAGGGCAATGTCATTTGAGTGGAGACCTGAAGTTGGGGAAGTTATTGAGGAAGTTAACCTGATGGCAAGGGGGCTGCCCAGAGCCTCATCTCTCACTCTGTCCTAGACTGATGGGCGGGCTGTCAGGGAACAAGAGAGAGGTGAGGTGGAAGGGATAAAGGGAGAAACCGAAAAAAATCTATTAATCGTCAATGATATTATCAAAACATATTTTGTGTTCTAACTCCTATCCTTGGGGCTTACAACAGTTCCTGTGTAATTTTAAACTAAAATGTACTTCCTTACCCAGCAGCATCTCTTCTGTCTTACACACACACACACACACACACACACACACACACACAGACACACATGTGCAGCCTCATTGCTGGTCTGTTGGCAGTGCTAATTATGTTCTCTATAACACATTCCTGATTGCATAGAATTAAATAAGGCAGGTGTGGAGGTGATGGAACAAAACAGAGTATGACTTATATGACAGACTGATCCGTCTGGTGGGGGACAGGGTGAAAACAGCAAATGTTATATATGGAGATTGGGACAAAAAGTACAACAGAGTCACACTTTTATAAAGACAAATAAAATCAAACTGAAAATAATTTTCAGTTTCTTCTGTTATAAATGTCGCCTGAGCACACTGTCTTACTGTTTTTCAGGCTTTCAGAGGCTTCTGATTTACCTTCTAAGGTAGCACTAAATTAATAGAGAAAACTATTTTGATAGAATATTCAATTTTGCATTTACAACTTGAAGGCTGATTCACAATCACCAGTTCTACATTAGAGGGAAAGTAAAAGGTAAAAACACTTTTACTCTGTAAGAGCTTTACCAAGTAGAGACAAAGATGAAAAACAAATTCTAGATAAAAAGCAGAAACAGAAAATCTGGGCACATAAGCCAGACTATAAGCCCAAACCGAATTAGCTAAATTTCATAAATGATTAAATAGCTGTAACCATGGGCTTTCCCCAAGCCAGAAAGCCCCACTTGTAGTACTGGTGATGCCTTCTTTCAAAGCAAAACCTTTTCGTAACTATAGTCCTATCCATGTTCACTGTAACTGGGTGTTCGCCAAACCACATTTCTTTTCTCCTGGGGGCCACCTTCCCTCTCCACATTCCCAGCCTCCCCTAGAGCAGGCTTGGCCTTACGACAGAGTTTTGGCCAATGCAACACGAGTGGAATTCCTAGGGAAGCCTGGGACCATGAACAACTGCATGGAACATAGTTATGCTACTCTTCCACACACATCTGCCCTGATCTGCTTGAGACTAAAATGGGAGCAAATGCATTAAGTGACTGAGCTTTGGGTGTTGTTTTAACAGCAGCTGATCGAACCTAATACACACCAAAGGCAGAAATGAAACGGTCCTCTAGACTAGACTATAATGTTGCAGGCCATGAATGGGTTAACTGCAGGTGTCCTAAATGGTTCCACCAGCCACTGAGAGGTGAGAAGCTTCATGTTCTGATATTGTAAAGTTTTCAAATGACCTTCCAGAGGCCAGGGCATTTAAAAGGAATCAGGTTCTAAAACAGGAGGAGGACAGAAGGAAATATGAGCATGGGTAGCCCAAGCTTGTGAGTTCGCGAGAGTTGAGATCACGCCCTCAGCTTAAATGTTTCATTCACGTACCAGCATCTACAGAATACAATCAAAACTTCTAAAGCTGGCACTTAACTCCCCATGATTCATTTCTGCCTCCCTCTTTATCTTCAACCACTATCCATCTTCTGCTGACCCATCCTGCATTATAGGTGTATCCTAAACAAGCCCCACCTCCATGGCTTTATGCATAATTGTTCCTCTATAAGGTATGCCCTTTGCCTGCCTCATCTGCCTCCAAAATTCATAATCATTCTTCCAGGTTAAGCTTAAAGACATCTTGTTTATTCATGGCTTTTGCTGAAATCTGTTCTCCCTAGGAAGCCTGCTTCTTAAGCTAGGTTCCCATAACCCTTTATGACCACGGACTGTATGTATCACAGCACTTAATCATCAAAGTTATAATTCTGGCTCTTCATTCTCATCCTTGGCTAGACTCACAGGTACTCAGTGATGAGAACCATGTGTGACTTGGTTCACTCCCTGTGGCCAGTCGAGTACCCGGCGCCCCCCACCCCCCACATACATCAAACAATAGGTGCATGATTAGTTGAAAATAAGGAGCTTCCTGGGGTGTACAGCACAAATGTAACTGGAGACAGTGGAACCCTAAAGGTTTTCCAGAAAAGCAAGAAATATGCCATCAAAAGAAGCCCACTGCAGCCCTTGAATTAAGATTTGCTATACAGACGGTCAGTCGGTCCATCTTAAGGCTGAATTACACTTATCCATAAGTACAGGTGTAAAAGGAATGCAGACTTGAATAGAAGCTTTAGAAAATGTATACAAATAAAAATGGAAAATGACCATCTGAAATAGGAAAATAAATCTGGATCAAAGGACTTTGTTGACCCTGCCAAATGCCACTCCTTCCTGCCTTGGTACTTTAAAAAGATACATTTTTCCCCTTAAGCAACACAGGCCTTTATCCCAACATTAAAATGTAAGTATTAGAGAGTCTATATGTGTCCAACAATAGAAGAATGGTTAATTACATCAGGGTTAATTCTAAGAGAAGAACTTACAACAATAGCATGGGAAAACATTCACTAGAATGTTGACTGCAAAAAAAAAAAAAAAAAGAGTAAGATGCTGTTTACCTGAAGTCTGATCTCAGCAATGTATATAAAGCACAGTTTAACACTTAGATGAAACAATGGGATGAAATGCAACAAAATGTTGTAATTGTGGTTTTATCAGACTAGTTGAAAAAAGGGATGGTTTCATTTTCTTCTCTAGGTTTCTAAAATATCTTCCAGGTCTTCTACAATGAACACAGAATACTTTTATAATTAGAAAGTAATGCAAGAATGCTCGCAAGTCAGACTGCCTAGATTTGAATCCTATTCCCTATGGAAACCGTGTGACCTTCAGACAAGTGTTATACTTTGCTGTTGCTTCAGCTTACTCACCTGTAAATGACAATGGTAGGAGTTTCCTTTTAGGGTTTTTGCAAGATAATCATGAGATGATCCATCTAAAGAGCTTAGAACAGTGGCTGGTGTAGAGTAAACTCTGATAACCGTTATCCAGTGATGTTACACGAGGAGGAGCCCAGGTGTGCTCCAGAACTTGAGAAGCGGGCACTGAGGTAAGATGCAAAGAGAATACGCTCAAACAGTAAACTTTGCCTCCCACATTCTTTTACAAGACCCCCCCTCCACCCACTGATCTACGAGGTATATTTCTTAAGACCCCTGGTGGGTGCCTCAAATCAAGGATACTACAGAACCTTATATTCACCATGTTTTTTCCTAGATTCACATACCTATGATAAAGTCAAATTTATAAATTAGGCACAGTAAGAGATTAACAACAGCTAATAAAAAAATACAACAATTACAATATACTATGTCATGTGAGTGCAGTCTCACAAAATATCTTACTGTACTGCACTCACCCTCCCTCTGAGGTTGATGTGAGATGATAAAATGCCTAACATGATGAGATGAAGTGAGGAGAATGACATAAGCACTGTGACACAGCATTAGGCTACTACTGACCTTCTGGCGATATCTCAGAAGGAGGATCATCTGTTTCCTGACCGTGGTTGATGGGGTGCCTGAAACCAAGGAAAGCAGAACAAAGGAAAACAGAACCATGGACAGTGGCACCACAGATACGGGGGATGCTACTGTACTTAAGACTGCCCAGGGATTCAAGCCTGGTAAATTACTGGTTCTCCACCGTGCAACCCTCAGTCTCTCCTTTACTAACACAGCTGCCAGGAGAATGAGGTATAGAGGAAGAAATGAGCAATTTTCAACTTTATTCTCCATTGCTTTTGTCCATTTTCTCACCGCCTCCTCTCTTTCATATGTATTTTGTCTTCACTGGCAATTTTGGACTTAATTGGTAGAACGCAGAGAAGCTGAAGTAAACAAAGCTCAGCAGAATATAAAGAGGAAAAGAAAAAAAAAGGATGGCTTGAATGTCAGACTTGACTGTAACTATAATCAGGGAAGCAGGTTGGTGTGGCACTGTAACATACATGACCTCCTAGTGAAGTAGACTAATGTTTTATTTACCGCTCTGATTCTCTCATGGCAGAGATAATTTACCTGTGTTATGATTAAATCCTGCTTCCAGGCTCTCGGCAACTCTTGCCTACCATAGTATCTCGAATTTGGGAAATCTGTCTGTATTTAGACAAAGTACTGAAGATAACTAGGGAGGCAAAGAAAAATCCTTTCCCCTCCAACAGTTGCAGACCTGGATTCAACCTATTAAAGTCAATTGGTAGATTTGCACAAGTAGTCTAATTAGAGATATTCAGATAGCAGGCACCCGTTCCCTCTGCATTCTAGGTTTAAAAAGAAAAATCAATGTCTACACACAGGAAAAAATTGAGCACTTATTTCGAAGCCACAAATTACAGCAGTGCCATGCACAGAAAACCAGTAGAGGGGCTCTAGGTCAATGCAAAAATACCACCTCATGGGGAAGGATGATTGGAAGGGATGGGCAGAACTTTCACCTCCAGGTCACAAGCTCAAAATGCAGCCCAGTCCTGCCTGTATGATGTTTATAACCCACTGACAGTCCATGCGAAAAGAGCTGGCTTGAAGACTACATTTTCATCAGAAATCACCATCCTTTCCGCTGAAAGGCTGAAAAACAGTAGGATCCCCCAAATGAACTCACCTACTCAGCTCCTAGAGGTGTGTTCCAGCTGGCACGGCTGAGTCAGATTGCACACTGCATACAGTTCACTTCCAGCTTCCTGACCCAGCTCTGTGGCTGAGCACTTTGGCAAGTTGAGGCTTCTAGACAGGAATTCAGCCCACAGTGCTTGCCTTGCCTCCTGACTTTCAGTCACAGGGTCAGAAAGAGGGAACAGAAAACATAGAGGGGAGTCTGAATCTCTTTCTTTTAGGCTGCTGGGGCCTAAACCCCTTTGCGGCACCAAGTCTGGTGACTGAAAACAAGATCTAAAGGTGAAGGATCATCTAATAATTTTCAGGCTTTGTTTAAACAGGAAACTAATAGTCACTAAACCACAGCCACATGCCAAGTACTCTGATACACATTGAATTCAGAGCCACTAAGGGTAATCACCAAAATAAAAAATCAAGATACATGAATTAGAGAATACACCCCCTTATGCAAAGGAATCTGCAGGCATCTTTACTTTTTAAGCTTGCGAGGCAAGTTTCACCTCTGTCTCACTCCAGAAACTATTTCAGGCAACTGAAAGTTAAGTGGTGTCACCACCACCATCATCACCACCACCATCATCACCACCACCATCATCACCACCACCATCATCCTCACCATCATCACCACCACCATCATCCTCACCATCATCACCACCACCATCATCACCACCACCACCATCATCACCACCACCATCATCATCACCACCATCATCACCACCACCACCACCATCATCACCACCAGCACCATCACCATTCCCATTTTATAGTATTGACAACAGAGGCCAAAAGGACAGAAGTAAAATGCTCAAGATCACACAGCTAGAAAGTGGCAGGGCCCATAAATGAACACAGATTATCAAGTGAATGCTTCTGCTTTGTAACATGCTACCTCTTACTATAGACCAGAATTGCTTTTTTCCCTAGCCAAGTTTACTCAAAAACTAGGCTAGACCAAAACGGAGACAATAGATTACCTCGTACAGTTCTAAAAGAAAAAAACAGCTTTTGGGTTTTTTCCTCTTTCAGCACGATAACTGAATCACAAACTGGTCAGTGCTACTTCTGGGAATGCCAAGTCTACTCGACTCAATACCTAGTTTTGATGTTGGGTTAAAAATAATTAGCAGCATTCCACAATTTATAAAACAGAATCAGAACACCACAATCCCTTCCATGTAGGTGGCCAAGCAGAGATATACCTTCCTTTCATGAAAGACCAAGAAAGAGAAGCATCCCAGGACATGGACTGAACTCAATCAATGGATACTATTATTTCTGCTACTGATCCTAAGCCTCTGGGAACTGATGTGCCAGGGCAGTGTTACGGCACGTTCCCTGCAACTTCCCATTCTAACTGCCTGCGAACAGCATATCGCTCATCTCTTGAGGTGCACACACCCCTCTTGCATCTGAGCGGTCCCTCACTAGGCATTTCTACGGTCATCCATAAAAGCTAAAAAAAAAAAATCCTCAGAAGTCACAGAGAAGTTGTCTTTTACAGAGTGCGATTCTCTGACCCAAATCAGTCTTTGCCTTTGAATCAGTTTATGTTACCAGTTATTTAGCAGATTGATTGCTGCTATGGCAACTGCACATCCCTCTGCATAGACACAGGCAGAAGTCCTTGATATGATCCTGGCTTAGTCTCTCTGGATGCATTCAGTACAGGCCAAAAATTAGAGGATATTGGGAAAATTAATTGTCTCCTGCACTATAGGCCCTAGGACCGCACTGTGGCACAAAGAACAAATGAAGACTGGTGTGTAAAGCGAGGACTGTGCTTACTGTCCAGCAGCCTGGGAGGAGAGACAACTAAAGAGTCCCCAGCTGTGCTCTCGCCACACTGCTCACCTTTGCTTTCCGCGCTTTCTGCCAAGTATCAATGCAGGATGTACCCAAAGACTGCAAATGCCATTTGGCAGTGATTTGGAGCTTTTCAGGAAAGCTTTTCGCCAGGGTGGAAAAAGAACAAGCTTTTCCTTGCGTCAGAAAGAGGTGGATACGGATTCTGAGTATACCATCTCCTGGCTGCATGATCTTGGGCAAATCCCTTAAACTCTGAAACCTCGGTTTCCCCACCAACAAACACGGAATTAAGCACAGTATCTGCTCCACCTAGTTGTTGCGAAGACTGTAGGAAACCACAACCCTGGCACATAGAGAACTCTGTTCCTTTCTTCCTTCTTATCTTCCCTCTTCAGTTTTCTTTAATGCCTTCTCCTTTCTGCCTGATTAGCAAGAGAGGTGATTAGGCTCATTAGAGGACTCTATGCTGTCCTCTGTTTCTGATTTAGGACCTTGAGCCTACATTTTTGCTAGGTGTGTCAAATCTGCTGTATGAAATAGATCAGTGCTTTTGGCTGGTTTCAACCCAAAAGGCCAGGCTGGGTCCTACAAGTGAGTTTTCCTCTGACTAGGTTTCTCTCCTTAACCACTGATCAACCTTCTTTAAAATCCAATTGTTTATCATGAATGAAGCTGGAAACTAGAGTGTGAGTACAGAAATTGGACCCATCCCCAGAAGAGGCCCTCACTTCCCATGTTCTGAGTGTGGCTGAGGCTATGAGATCTACTCGCTGATGAACCCATGTTATTAGCAACCATGCTATTTCTGTGTCGGGAGGTGCCTGGAGCACTGATGGAAATTTTCTAAACCATATGTTGTTTTTATGTTTTAACATTGTATATGTATATATAATTTGCATAAATACAAAAATAAATAGCTGTCCTGTATTTCTCTGAAGATTGTAAACTCCAATGAAAGAGGTAGAAACCTTCCCACATACTGGCCTTAATGGCATGGAGCTTGGTACACAGTGAAGAGTCAGCAATGTCGCCAGCCCAAACTGACTCTGGGATTTAATAGTAATAATTTATGATGCAAATATTCTCATTTTATGTACTTTTCACCCTCGAGGGTGAGAAAGAATGGCACAGCCAGGTGTGAACCCAGAAGAGCTACCACACTGTAAAGCAATACCACTTTCGCGAGCTCACTCTGAAGATCCCAGGTTTCAGGGTCAGGTGACGATAAAATAATTCATTGAAGGTAATGCTTTGTTCACAAGGTATGACCAGAGGCACCTGGAGCCTCGGAGAGCAACATGGCTTTAAAGTCAGAGAGATCCAGGTTCTGGATCCAAAGCCTTTTTAAGACTACGTCTTGTTTGCTTTAAAATTGGTAAGGTGTATTTATTTACCATGCAGGGTTATAGAATGTGATAGCCAGGAGTGCAAATCCTACAGTTAGAAGTGTCTGGGTTGGACTCTTGACCTGACCACTTAGAAATGGGTGAGCCGGGAACCAGTGACGTGGCCTCTCAAAGCCCCAGTTTCCTCATCTGAGAACTGGAGATACCCACGTCCTACTTTATGGGGCTGTTGCCAAGATGAGCTCAGATTATCTATGTAAAGTGCTTAGCATAGGGCCTAACACATGAAAGAGAGCTTGATAAATGTAGCCCATAGTGGTGTTTATAGTAGTAAATGAGATGATGGATCTAAAGAGCCTGGTTCTCAGGTTTTTTAAAAAACTGGAAACTTAAACCACCTGAAAAGTGTGCTGTCTAGAAAATTCCAGACACTGCAAACCTCTTTAGAATCAGGAAGTTGGAAAGGCACCTGTTTCGATAAGAAAGGAGTCGTCTTCTAAATCCAGCCTCGCACTGAAATTGTTTCAGTGCTGCAGAGCAGTATGGAGATTGTGAGGCCTGGCTCACACACAGCCTTCTTGGTTCTGAAATGATGCCTGCTGGAACACATGGACCAGGGGCTTGTTGTGCTCCACAGCCCTGGGGGTGGGCGATTACTAGTTACTGCCAAAAATGGTGGGGAGAGGAAACACAAAAGCAAAATCTAAATGAATCGGTATAACAGGACAGTGCCAAAAAAAAAAAAAAAGAAAGAAAAGTCAACTGACAGGCTGGCCAGCCACCCCCTGAAAGCAATGGGTGGGGGGAGTGTTTCACTTTGAACAATGGGGCCATCAGCGAGGCCAGTCAGGCAGCTCCGTAAGAGTTAAAGCAACAACTAAAGTAATGACTTTATTATAGACACCTAGCACAGATCAGATTGCTGGTCATGCTTTTTTTGTTTTGTTTCTTCAAAGATACACCCACGCACCTTTGGCAGTGTTATCCTCAAAAGACAAGATGTTACTTCTAAGCTGCAAGACCTCAGGCGCTATCTGTCCTCACCCACACCCAACTGTCTACCATCTTCGGCACCAAACATATCCCTGAAGACAAAAATGGCCCTTCAGTTCCTGAGTCGTTTAAACTGAAAAACCAGTTAAAGTGCCATTCCCAAAATAAAACAGAAACGTGGCCACTGGGATGAAATATTTACAGCTGTGAGACCCCAAAAAAAAAAAAAATGAAGAAGAAGAAGAAGAAGAAGAAAGAAAGAAAAGAAAGAAAAGAAAGAAAGAAAAGAAAGAAAAGAAAGAAAGAAAGAAAGAAGCAAGCCTTACTTGACCTGGGAGGCAAGGGACTGATTCAGTTACATAAACAACAGAGAAGCACTTCACCCTAAACCATTCCCTGTTCTGGGATCCCTCTATGCACCTGTCATTCGAGTTAAAGACCCAGGAGTTGTCTTCAGCTGCTTCCTCCCCTCACCCCTATAACCAGTCACTGATGTCGTTCCATCTGTTCCATATCTGACATGTCTCCTTGCCTGGGATACCCCTCTGCAGCTCAGGTCCTCCTATCTCTCAGTGACCAACACAGCCACAATGCTCACTGGCTCTTCTCTGTCTCGTGTTTTCCCCTTTCCAACCACTTCTCACATAGCACAGCACAGCTTGCAAGGTCCTTGAAGATCAAGACCCTACATGCATTCTAGTTTTATCCTTTGCGCAGCCCCTGAAGCTCCCTCCCAGCCCACCACGTCATGCATGTGTGTGTTGTCACGCTGTGAGACGTGCTTTTCCCTCTGCATGGGGCTACCTCAGCCCTGTAAACCCTTGTATGCATACTTCAGCACTCTGTACAGATGTTCTCTCTTCTTTCCTTATCCTTCCTGGATCCCTCCCACCCCTAGCTAGCCTCAGCAGCTCCCTACACTGTGTTCTCTCTTCTTGCGTGGACTCTCATCATAGCATGTTTCGTACTACATGGCGATCATCTCCCTGTCTCCCTGTCCACTCCTGTTCACTGTGCATTATGTGATGTAAATGTGGCCATAAGAGGAGACACAGGAGAGGCTCAGGAAAACAACGTGTCCTTTACCCACAGGTCCTAGAAGCAGGAGGCACTGCACGTCACACGAGGTGCCAGTGGACGTGCCAGGTTTTAGTCAGGAGGCAGAAGATGGGCGGGGGAAAGTCTAGGACAGAGCCTTGGGTAAGGCAAGGTGGGGCAGGGTAAACATTTCAGGATTGACTAGTTTGGATTATCTCTTTAGACTTTAGGCTATTTAGGTGGTCCCTAGCTACCTGTCCTGGACTCTGAGCTGGTTAGGGCAGAGGAGTATCGCATCCCGGAGCGTGCAGGCTCTGGATTGGTTAGTCTGCTGCTCAAAGGCATGCTCCCAGAGTCTGAGCCCTTTGTCATCTCTTCATAGTTGGCTAGTCCCTGAAGGGCCAGTCAGTAAAAAAGCCAGGAAGGTTTTAAGATGTCAAAATATCACAACACACAGAAAAAACTAAAAATATAAACAATACAACTCCCAACCCCCAAACTAAAACCTGGGCTCTTCCCTGCTCCATTCTTGACCCTGTTCTGGCAAGACTCAGAGCAGGGCTCATATTACACCGAGAAGCTGATAATGTACTAGTTTACCAGTTTCCTACTGTGTTGGTAGACCACCAGAAAGCTGGTGCTTTCTGACTTAATGCCCTTACCTTACTGGTTAGTCAACATTTTGAGTACCATCCCTGATTATCACCATTGGTGTGTATTATCACAGAAGCTAAAGAACCCGCCTAAATCACATAGTAACTAACAGAGCCAGAATGTGAAGCCATGTCTCCCAAAGCCAGACCCTGTGCTCTCTCCTTTCCACCACACCACCTCTTTGCTCTTTGTTTTTACTTCTAGACTCAGGCACCTAGAACAGGGCAGAGTATCCAGCAGGCATTCATTAAATCCCAAATGAACTTAAGGCATAAACAGCAGTGAAATCGAACATTTTAAACTTTTCCCATAGATGATCTATTCTATGAAACAAAAAGGTGGGAGGCCTATACCCATGTTTTTAACCAGAAGACAGCATATAATAACAACAGCTTATTTCATCAAAATGCAATATGTTCTTCCCTATAGGAGCTATCTCATTATAATAGCTACTTACTGAGTGCCTCCCATGGAACATGCACTGTGCTAAGAGCTTTGTGTTCATTATCTTAGTTTGTTCCCCCACCAACCCTGTGAGTTAGAAACTAGATCTTTATCCCCATTTTTGGTGAGGAACCAGAGGCTCAGAAAGGATATGTAGTACATTTCACAGCTCAGAGCTGGCAAATGGCAAAGCAGGGATCAAACGTTGGGTCAGACTCTCCAAAATGCTTGTCCTTTCCACTATGCCACACAACCATTTCCTTATCCATTCATGTATCATTTGCAGGATGAGTAGGTAGGGCAGGAAATGGGACTTCATACTACCTGGAGGTCTTGGAGACAAAAAGGTGCTATATCACCATTAAGTAGCTTCGTCAGTAATGGATTACTGTGGTTTCCGTCTTCCGGGACCAACAGGAGGCTTGGCCATGGGCTAAGGACCCATCTCCTGCTAGAATCTTATTAATGCTTCCTCTGTACAAATAAGAACTGGTGTATTGTGTTAAATTGACTGACACAAACAACCATGCTTTATCCAGAAATAGAAAATGCAATTTTCTTTAGCAAAATAGAACATAGGAAGTGGTGGGGGTTGAAATGTCATGCACAGAACAAAGGTTTGGCAGAGGAGAAAGGTTAAAATCAATCACCCTACAGGGGGAAGAAAGGTCTGCAGTATTCTACAGTAATTATCCACCCAAAGTCACACTGCAGAATTGAGAGCCGCTGCTACTTAAAACTCTTCAAAAAGGAAAGAAAGAAAATTCCCCATCCCGTCATGTTGATGTTTTACTTTTCATGAATCATTTGGAAAGCTCATAGATACACTACTGAAAACAAGAGACTGCCATTTAAATATTTTCACCTCTAGTGGTAGGAAGTGACCTTTTCATACAAGAGTGAGGTAGGGAAAAACCCAAACTGCTCTCTCAATAGAAACCACCACCAGCATATTACTACTCGGACAGGTGTGCTAGAGGAAATCACAATTTAAATTTTTTTTAATGTTTATTTATTTTAGAGAAAGAGACAGAGACAGAGCGTGAGCAGGGGAGGGGGAGAGAGAGAGGGAGACACAGAATCTTAAGCTGTCTCCAGGCTCTGAGCTGACAGCACAGAGTCCAACATGGGGCTCAAACTCACGAACCACAAGATCATGACCTGAGCCAAAGTCATATGCTTAACTGACTGAGCCAACCAGATGCCCCAGAAATTACAATTTCAGTGAAAAGCAAAGAATTATTTGATATATCATATCCACTGAGTGGGTACCACTCAGATTTGCCAGTCAATAACCTTCTCTTCAAGTAGAATGTCTGCTCACATTGCTGTGGTTTCACAAATATTAAATCATTGTATGACTTTTCTCGGATTGTTGTTGTTATTTTTTCTTCACAGCAAGGTTTTCATATTGCTTTCTACCTACAATTATGAATTCTTCCAGGTCCCATAACTGATGTTTTCATCTCAACCCCCACTGGTTTTAATCCCATGACATTCTCCATTCGGACCAAGGGGAAGCTATTAAGAGGAATCATAAAGCAAAGACCATAAAATATTGGCTCTTGTGGTCCAACGCTAAGATATGGGGTAAAATAGAAAGAATAAAGAAATATAGTCCATCAAGGAATTGTCAATAAAAGTACAAAGTAATTCTTTCTCTAACAAGGGAACCTGCACTCTGTCCTGGCCATGTCCAGCCAAGACTAAATGGTTTATGGAGACCCTATTACCCGTTCAACTGAAGACATAACAGAAGAAGGGACTGACATCATCGCAAAAGACATGAGTTAGAGATTGGCCTTTCTGTTTGTTTGTATCATACAAGATGGCAAATAGAAGTATTAAGTCAAGGGCACCTGGGTGGCTCAGTCAGGTAAGCGTCCAACTTCGGCTAAGGTCATGATCTCGTGGTTCATGAGTTTGAGCCCCAAGTCGGGCCTCTGTGCTGACAGCTCGGAGCCTAGAGCCTACTGCGGCTTCTGTATCTCCCTCTCTCTCTGCCTCCCCCGTTCATGCTCTGTCTCTCTCTTTCTCAAAAACAAATAAACATAAAAACAATTTAAAAAAAAAGAAGTATTAAGTCAGAACAGTGAAATCATTTAAAAGCAAAAGTATGATATATACAGTATTGATATATTACTCAGCTATCAAAAAGAATGAAATCTTGTCATTTGCAGAACATGGATGGAGCCAAAGTGGAAAATAAGTCAGAAAAAGACAAATACCATATGATTTCATTCATATGTGGAATTTAAGAAACAAAACATATAAACACATGGGAGGGGGGGGAAAGAGGGAAACAAACCATGGGAGACTCTTAGAGTACAAATCGAAGGTTGATGGAGGGAGGTGGGTGGGGGATGAGCTATATGGGTGATGGGTATTAAAGAGGGCACTTGTGATGAGCACTGGGTGTTATATGTATGTGATGAATCACTGAATTCTACTCCTGAAACTAATATTGCACTGTATGTTACCTAACCAGAATTTACATAAAAATCTGAAAAGGAAAAAAAAAAAAAATACAAGCAAAAAGATGCATGGTGTGGCTTAGCCTTGATTTGACCAGGAAGCAGGAGGATTAGGGTAAGGAAATAAACTGGCTCAGGGTTCCATCGAGTCAAATAGGTCATGACCTTCAATGCCCTACATGACAGTGTGATTAATAATAGTGATTCCCCACATCTAAAGCCTCCTTCCTGCTGAGTATACTCTGGAAAGTCACTTCTTCTGTTAAATATAGATTTGGTTTCTAAGTCACTTCCAGCTTTTGTTCTCAATTCCTTTTTATCTAGAACAAGTCCTACACACCTTCTGAGTATTAACCGTCCCCAGGAACCCATGTCCCTTATTTAATAAGAGTGATGTGAAATGAGAGATCGGGGCTATAAGGTGTACTGACTTCTCAGAAAAAATTAGTCTATAAAATTTTTAAGGGTTTTAGTAGCAATAAAAAAATTTTACCGTTTAAGAGGGACGGATCTTAGGGCACTGGAGTTTGTTTTTGGGGGAAAATGCTGTAAAGATGATACTGATAAGAGCATGGCTACATTGCCTTGAGCAAGTAGATATATTCTCCTAGGGCCTCAATCTGCTCATCTGTAAAATAGAGGGGTACAGCTTTGTAAATATCCCTAAGTCTCTTTCTGGCTATAACATTCATGAATTAAATCAGAATCAAATTTAGAACTCAGAGTTTAAGATTTTTAGTTGTCTGCTTAGGACATTTTTGTGTAATTAAAAAAAAATTTTAATGTTTATTTTTGAGAGAGAGAGAGAGAGAGAGAGAGAAAGAGAGAGAGGGAGGGAGGAAGGAAGGAAGGAAGGAAGGGACAGAGAGAGGGAGACACAGAACCCGGACCAGGCTCCAGGCTCCGAGCTGTCAGCACAGAGCCTGATGTGGGGCACAAACTCTTGAACCGCAAGATCATGACCTGAGCCGAAGTCGGACACTTAACTGACTGAGCCATCCAGGTGCCCCTGCTTAGGACATTCTAAATAGCTGTTTTCTCTGCAATAGTTTTATGTACCTGAGAGATCAATTCAATATCCAAGACAAAAAACATTCTGTCTCTTCCTTGCTTTGCCACTCTCCCTCCCCCTGACCCCTGCCTCAGTCTTCAGTCCCCCACCTCAATCCCTAATAAAGGCCAAGATAGGGTAGGCCCAAGGCAGACACTTAGACCAGCCTCTCCATTCAATGGACTCTCAGAATTATTCCGGTTTCTGAATTAGACGATTCCCTCCTTCACCCCCAGCACTTATCTCTTTGGTCAACCATTAAAAGGGATGAAGCAAAAGCACTGCCCAGCAAGAAACTCGTGTAGCTGGCAGAAACGAAAAGCAAAGATCTTCCCTCACAGGTCAAGTCTAACTGATACAACACAGATAAAGCTAAGCTACAGGAGAAAAGGCAGACTCACAAGCAAAGGAAACTAGGGAGGAAACTATTCTGAGTTCCTTTCACCAAAAATTGTAACATATTTGTGCTTTGTTACCCGAGCCTCCTGGAACTCTCTGGCTTTTCTTTATTAATATTATTGTTATTGAAAGATTTTTTTTTTCCACTTGCCGACAAGCTATTCCCTGATTAGCTGGAATATTCTGGCTGTCTTTAAAACCTGCTGTCATACTATAGCATTCCACCTGAGCCCTGGGGGCAACCTGAAACAAACAGCTTCTTTTTCTCATTGTGGTCCAGGAGTTTAAGATCCTGCAGGAATAGCACTGGAATTATTTAAAAAGTCTCCTGTTTCCCTGGCGCCCCAGAGCTGTTTTAGAGAGACAGTGACCTGGGACCTGCCACTCGGCATACAGTTTGCTTTTGAAAGCACACACTACTTGCCCAGAATTGGCTTTCCTCCTCACAGTCCTGCTCAAAATGGGAAGGAAAATGCCAAAGAGGCCAAGTGAAATGAGCACGTTCATGCGCTAGGTTTATTCAGTAGCAAGGGACACACTGATACACAGGGAGTTAGCACAAAGAAGAAGAAAACTCTGTACCCATGGAAGAGAGAGGGAAGCTGGTGGACAACGGTGGAGGAGAAGGGTTGAGGGGCTAGAACCAGGAGGCTTTCAAAGCAGGAGATGTCTTTAAAATTTTTTTTTTCAACGTTTTTTATTTATTTTTGGGACAGAGAGAGACAGAGCATGAACGGGGGAGGGGCAGAGAGAGAGGGAGACACAGAATCGGAAACAGGCTCCAGGCTCCGAGCCATCAGCCCAGAGCCTGACGCGGGGCTCGAACTCACGGACCGCGAGATCGTGACCTGGCTGAAGTCGGGACGCTTAACCGACTGCGCCACCCAGGCGCCCCTCAAAGCAGGAGATGTCTTAAATGAGGGGGGATGGCTAATGGGCTGGGGATTCTTTGGGAATTTGGGAGAATGGCAAGCTTCCTTCCTGGTCTCACAGAAATGTGGAGTTTAGGGGAAGATTGGCCTTCGATGAAGAACAATTTGGGGAAACAATATCCTGAGGAAGAGGAAGGTGTTAAATTCTGGCTGAAGAGCATTTTGATGAACAGTTGAGGGTGTAGGGAAGTTGTTAACAAAACAAAGAATGTTTTGTGTGCACAATGGAAAGGATCTGGAGCAGCACTAATTGTTGGCGGAACCAGAGTAAAAGAATTGTGAAATAATCAAGGAATTTGGACTTCAGAGAGACAGACAATTTGACAGAAATGGAGGAGCAGAGTTTCCTTGGAAGTGACTAGCTGTAACTGGCCTGACTAATTAGCTGAACTTTCTAAAGTTCAACAGAGATGGAGGTGGCACCACCATGCCACTGGCAAGGCAGCAAAGATATCTCTGGTTTATTTTTAGAGAAAATAAAACAAGTTGGGGTTGGAAGGAGAGGATTATGCCCATAAACATGTATGTACAGGGACGCCTGGGTGGCTCAGTCAGTTAAGCGTCCGGCTTCAGCTCAGGTCATGGTCTCGCGGTTCGTGAGTTCCAGCCCCATCAGGTTCTGTGCTGACAGCTCAGAGCCTGGAGCCTGCTTCGGATTCTGTGTCTACCTCTCTCTCTCTGCCCCTCCCCTGCTTACGCTCTGTCTCTCTCACTCTCAGAGATAAGTAAGTGTTAAAATTTTTTTTTTTTACTGTATGTACATAAGGCCAGAGTCCCTGCTTCCACTGATCCCTTCCATGCCAAAGAACAGGAGCCTGCCCCACTGGGGCCTGGCCCAGGTCGGGCAATCAGGTCAACGAGCTCTAACAAGGGCTTAGAGAGATCAAGTGTGCTGCTCCTGTTGAGGAGTACAGAATGGTGTATTACTAAGCTTTTGACACTGATGGAATTCTGCATTCACTGAGCTCTCAGTGTGCTTTAGTCGAATGAGTAATAATCCAAAAGTTCGGAGATGTGAATTCTGGTCCCAGCACCCCTACTCACCCTTGAAGGAGAAAACTGTCAAATTCAACACTTGCCTTCCTGGAATCACCTTGCCTCACCTCCACAAGCTGATGTCTGCCCCCACCCTTCTGACAAATCTACTCAAGCGAAGGTCACCCATGACTCTGTCCTGACACAGGTGGATACTTTCAGTGTTAGCAAGGCATTCTCTTCGTCCCTCGGTTTCCCATGAACCCAGCTTACTGCTTCTCCTCCACTGGAACCACCACCAGAACTAAATGCTGGTGAGGTAGGATCCATCAGTAATCATCTGTGGACCTCAAGTAAGAGAATCATGACTATTAAAAAAAAATAATTGAATAAAATACCTTTATCACTAAGTCTCTATTTCTTCATCTTTTCAAACTCTAAAACATATGGCTGTGTGATCTCCTCACAGTGGCTTGGTGGACTCAAGAATCAAATATCCTCATTAGGGGAAAAGACTCACTCGGCAGAAGATTCTAGAATCTGTTACATGAAAAGGGTAAGTGAGAATATTGTCTTCTCTCTCTTACCAAGACCCCCAAAGCAAGGCATCTGCAGTTTTGGGTTACTGATACCAAAGCTTTGTGTATGTAACACCGTCTCCTTCATAAAGAGATAGGTATTAATGCACAGATACACATTACGTAGATGATAAATGGATCGGCTTTGGTGTTGCCATTATCTCATTCTCTTTAGAATGCGATCTAACTTATTATGCTTTATACTGTAATAAAATCCAACTTCAATTTGAGTAAATAGAACTGTTCTTTTTAGCAGTATCTGCTTATGATGCTTAATGATAATTATACAGATCTATTTATATAAACACATTAAAGATGGTTCTGCTGTTTCTATGTCAATTCATTTGTCATGGCTCAGTACATAATTCCCTACACTCATTCTTTTTAGAATATAAAAATAATACTTCCTAATTAAAATAACATTAGAATAAAGTCAGAGAAGTAGAAAGAAGATCTTTATCACACCGAATCCCAACATTCAGTGGCATTAGATGATCACTTCGGTGTATTTCCTTTTCAGCAATTCTCTTAAAGTTTTTTGTTTTACAGACATTATTTAAGCATATAGTTTATATGTAGTTTTTAAGAAGAACACATATATCCTCTTCCCGGAGAATATTAATACGTGATACTAAAGGTATTTGGGGATAAACTGTCACTTCAAAAACACTTCTTACAGAGAGCATTCACAAGGTTTTTCAACAAAAGTCTGTAAATACCTTATTCCCAGTTTACAGTGGTAATGTACCTCTTCAACAAATAAAGCTAAAAAATGTACTCAGGAAATTAATGCCATTTAACATTCCTATCAAATCGAGGTAAACACTATACTCACACCTCTTCTCTCTCAACAGCTAAATCACCAAACACAGATGCCACCACCACGTCAGCACCTCAGCCTCAGAGAAGCACATGATGAGAGCAGAGCTCAGGCGTTAGGTCATCTCTGGCCACGCTTCCCAACACAGCTGTCCTCCCATCATTCCGGTGGAAGCGTCTTGCCATTCTAGCCTCCAGGAAAAGAAATGAAAAGAAGAAACAGAGCATCTAACTTTTCCTGTTAGGCTGCTGCCTAAGATTCTTTTGGACTTCAGGACTGAGGTGCTCTCTCTGAAGGAAGGACCCATGCCTCACTTACCTTTGTATCCTGTGACTAACACTTCACATGGTACATGGCCAAAGCTCTATCAGTATTTGTTGACCGGTAAATCAAGGCCGTGGGCAAATGACCAATTAGGAATACTCTCAATTCCAAGTAGCAGACAACACAAATGCAGTGATTTAAACAAATAGGTATTTTATCTATCCATCCATCCATCAATCGATGATAAATGAAGCAAGAAGTCCACTGATAGATAGATACAGCAAGAAGTCCAGGGCAAGGCAGCTGTCGGTGTTTGTTCAATGGCTCACCAATGCCAAGCTTGATGTCTCTAAAATTCTCTAGGCCTTCTCTTAATAGTCCCAAGACAACTGTATTTGCTCCAGTCCTGAATCCATGTAGAAGGCATGAATGGGGCTTGAAAAGCCCCTGGCTGACTTCCAGTTAAACCTCATTAGCAGTATCACCTGACTGCCCCTACTTGCAAGAGAGCCTGGGAAGGTGATCCTTTCTCCTTGAGCTGGGCATACAGTCTGGATTCTGTTAGCAAGGAAGAAGGGAGAAATAAATACTGGCTAGGCATCTAGCAGCGTCTGTCTCAACAAATACTGTTCCCCCATCTTCTTAACGTCTAAATGATAAGAGAAGTATACACTGAAAACAGTGTAAGATATTCAAGAAAACACACTTTTAACTGCAAATTTCTTTAGGTAAGAAAGAAAGTGACCTCAGTGACCGGCACTTTTGATGACTGTGATTTGGTGAACCCAAGCTAGTGGGTAGTTCAATGGAGAGGTCAATGGAGAAACCCAAGAATGTGCAGGTCTCTAGGGGTACAATCAATCCCATAATATGTCAGCATTTCTTCTCTTTGGAAGGGGACCTAAAACAGAATAAAACTTAAGTTTGATTTGTCTAAGTTAGCTGAATTATGAATGTATTTCTTTGGTTTTGATGGGATTCGATTTTTTTTTTTTTAATTTTTTTTTTTTAACGTTTATTTATTTTTGAGACAGAGAGAGACAGAGCATGAACGGGGGAGGGTCAGAGAGAGAGGGAGACACAGAATCTGAAACAGGCTCCAGGCTCTGAGCAGTCAGCACAGAGCCCGACGCGGGGCTCGAACTCACATACCGCGAGATCGTGACCTGAGCCGAAGTCGGACGCTTAACCGACTGAGCCACCCAGGCGCCCCAATATTTTTTATTTTTTTAAAGTATTTATTTATTTATTACTTATTTATTGAGACAGTAAGAGTGGGGGAGGGGCAGAGAGAGAGAGGGAGAGAGATAGAATCCCAAGCAGGTTTCACACTGTCATCACAGAGCTTGACATGGGGCTCAAACTCACCAAATTGTGAGCTCATGACCGGAGCCAAAATCAAGAGTCGTATGCTTCACCGACTGAGCCATTCAGGCACCCTGTGATTCGAGATTTTAAAAATAATCTAGAGGATTTGTTGAGTGGGAATTGGAGGAGCCACTGTTTAACCTCCTTTTCACTGTATCATGCAGCCTGTGCTTGAAATTTTTAGCAAAGAGGACCCTTCTACTCCATAAGGTGGCCTATTCAACTCTTGAATTCCTCTAATTAACAGAAAAGTCTTTCCTAATTGGAACTGTATTTTACCTCTTGGTGTTACAAACCCATTGGTTCTAATACAATTTTCTACAGTGACTAGAATTAGCCTGTCTCTCCTCACACATGACAGAACTTTACATATATCAACAAAGCTACGACACCTGTTCTCTTAGTGAAAAAATACAGGCCCTCACACTACTCCTAAGCTGCCACAGCCCTCCTCCTCCACCTCTTCTTCTCTGGTGGAGAACCTAGCTGTCTTTCTCTGGGCACTATGACCTGGAGTATAGTATAGTCCCTGCAATGAGAATTAGTTGGGATGGGCTCTGGCCATTCCTGAGTGGGAGTCTGCAACCAACCTCGTTGTCAAGACATGCATTAAAATTTTTGCTGGGAAAATTTACCTTTTTGGTTCTGGTCCACAGCCCTAAGCCTAAGGAAAACTACTTGAGACCCTCACTGATCAAGCACACAAGTTTTCTCTCCCACTATTTTTGCTAGGCAAGTCCTCTTCAAGTCTTTAGAAAAAGAAAGAGAAGGTTCAACAACACTGGGATAATATGCTATGAGAGCCTTCCCTTCAGGTAATCAAGCTATTAATATTTGGATGAATCTGTTGTTAAACTGTTAATATGCTCCAAAAGATAGCTCCACATTTCTCCATTTCATGCAGAGTTCCTGGAAGATAAGAGTTTCCATATCTTCACCAGGTAATTTAAAGCCATCATTAAGTTAGTGATTTGCCATGTTTTCCATCACATTCTAAACACTACCGCACAGATGGCTGGCACTTCTTTAAAAATTAGCTGGAAAAACGAGGGAAGGGGCATTATAAAACCTCAAAGGGTAATTAGGAGGAATGAAGAAAATGATGTATAATAGATCTGAATAACCTACATGTTAATGCCCCTCCCTCCATTTTCTAGACAGATTACAAAACAAAGTTCATTGTAGTTAAAGAAAACTTCCTTAAGATCTCTGTGGGTTGTTGTTTTTTTTTTTTTTCTAACCAAACACATGTGATTTTTCCACACCACTTCTCCAATCCTCCCACATCAATTAGGTGTCCAACAATTCAGTTTTGACACGAAATACCCAGAGTTAGCACAGCCCCCACAGCTTAAGGGCTCAGTCCCACTGCCCCCGCTTCAGAAGCCAGCCAACAAATGGGGTGCTCAGGCTACCCACATTTCTGGCAGGCCAATTACAGAGTCCTCATCACTTCTTCATCAAGTTTGATAACTCCCTAGAACAACTCACAGAACTCAGGAAAACACTAAAATGATACCACTCAAGGACAGCCAAATGGAAGGGATGCATGAGACAAGGAATGGAGTGCCAGGGGAGGGCGGTGCCAAGCTTCCATGCCCTCTCCAGGTGTGCTATCTTCCTAGGACATCAATGTGCTTACCAACCCAGAAGCTCCCTGAACCCCATTATCTAGGGATTTTTATGGAGGTTTCATTATGTGCGCATGGACTGATTAAATCACTAGCCATTTACAACTGAACCCAACCTCTAGCCCCTCTCCCTGTCCAGGAAGTCAAGGGGGTGTGGATGAAAGTTTTAGCCCTCCAATCATAAGACTGTCTACAGCCTCCCTTCCTGCAGAGTCACCTCATTAGCATACAAAAGACAGCAAATTCCAAGGGTTTTAGGAGCTCTGGTTAGAAACAGTGGACAAAACCCATATATATATATATATATATATATATATATATATGTATGTGTGTGTATATATACATATATATGTATGTGTATATATATGTGTGTGTGTGTATATATATATATATATATGCATACATATATAGACATATATATATATGCATACATATATAGACAGACTCAGGTCTGCCTATCGCTGAATTCCATATCCTTCTCTTACAACAAACTTCCTTCTGATGAATCAAATTTTTAAAAAAATTTGAATGAAAGGCTATATTAGTGCGAGATATTTTAGGATGTGCACCAAGTAGAAATATCCTGTGTCAAAGTCACATCATCTGAAAAATGGTAATCAAGAAAATGAGGCTTGAGAAATTTGTTTTTCTTATTCTGAACAATCATGCTCAGCATTTTCATTGTCATGTTTACCCTTTGGTGGCTGAAGCATGCCAAACAGGTAAGGCCTTTGTTCTCCATCAATTGTTTGTTTATAACTGTAGGTTGAGGATCCAGCTAATATTTCACATTAACTTTCACATTTATCATTCACCCATTGATCCAAGCACAGACACTCCATACCTGAGGTTTAAATACTGTGCCTTGCAAACATTTATTTAAAAGCAAAAAGGAAATACGTTTATCACACACACACACACACAAATTTAAACACTTAATGAATAATGTGGGGAAACAGATGGTTAGAGATTGCATTACTTGAGTACCAAAAAATACAAAGAGCTTGATGTGGGTCTGTTCCTGTTAGCTGTAAAACTGTGTGGAAGATATTCTTGAGATGGGAATTAGAGCCTTTTTGCGGTACTCCCATTTTCTAAGAGTTTGGTAGAAGGACTAACATAGTATCCAGTTGGGCAATAAAAATGGGTTATAAATTTCCAAGTTTTTCAGCAACAATGTAATTTATGCCATTTGTTGAGTTCCTGTGATGCCAATTACTAATGAGGCAGGCCCTTTGCAAATCTTTAATTCTTGCTACCAACTCCGCATGACAGAGGTCATATCCACATTTTTACAAATAAGAAAGCAGACTCAAAGGTTGAGAGGCAAACAACGTGGAATCGGTGTCTTTTTACTGCATCTCGTATTCTATACCCTCAATACTCAGATCCTTAAGAAACCTTCCCCAGGGCGCCTGGGTGGCTCGGTCCATTGAGTGTCTGACTCTTGATTTCAGCTCAGGTCATGATCTCTCACGGTTCGTGGGTTTATGCCCCGCTTCAGGCTCTGTGCTGACATACCCCTCCCCCGCTTGCTCTGTCTCTCTCAAAAATAAATAAATAAACTTAAAAAAAAATCTTCCCCAATCACTTCAAATATATTTTCTTAAAAAGGAAAGGAAAGGAGAGAAAGGGAAGGGAAGGTGAAGAAAGACCAGGGAAAGGAAAGGGAGGGGAAGTGAGTGGAGGGAAGGGAAATATTAGAAAGAGAAGGGAATGGAAGGCAGGGCAGGACAGGGCAAAACAACTACTCTAAACCAGAACATCTGGAGAAATAGCTACATTTCTCGTCTGTTCGTCACTACACAACAAAGGTCATATTGACATTGTATCTCTACTCAAATAGTGTTTCCAAATATCTTGCTTATTTGGTCACCACATTTATCGAGCACTTCTCTGCATTCAAATATCATAATAGGTGGGGAAAATATATAAGTAATCGAAGATAAGCTGGTCTCCCTTAAGGAACTCACAATCTGCATGGAGTAGTAGGAGACTGCCCCATAATGCCTAAAGGACAGACGCCTCTAACCCCAGGTACGAAGCCAGAAAACAGAAGTGCATGAGTTGGACAGACTCATCCAGAAGACAGTCTTCTTTGCTAACCAATCTGCATTTGCAAAGAGAGCAAAAAGAATAATAAACGCTGAAGGTTCTTTATTTTACATGGTGCTCATCTACACACAGACATGGTGGACTCCACTTTGACACCATTAAGAATAATGAGAAGTTCTTCCTGTGGCCTCTTAGCAAGGTAGTTGATCTTGGTCCTAAACATGTTACTCTCACTTCAAACCCTGAATCCCTTGCTGATAATGAAACATTCTAAGTACAGTCCTCTGCACTTATATATGTATGTGCACTATATATGTATGTATATCAAGATTTATCAGATATATATCTGGATATATATCCAGATCAGGGGCCAAAGAGTGGATTAATGTCTGCTTCTGTTCCCACAGCACAGGAGCAGGCACCTGGCAAAAACGATACTGACGATTAAGTCACACTTCATTACCATAAATGATTTCTTGATATTCCAATTTCTGAGGCCTCCATATCTGTTTCTAAAATAAGGTGACAGGATGCAGACACTCACATGGGAAATGGCTGAACTGAAACCTCCCCATGGGTCTGGAGCAGAGCACCACAAAAAGGCTCCAATTACCATGCCGAGAAGGTCTTCCACATGGTTTTGCAGCTGACAGGAACAGACCCACACAGAGCTGAATCTAGCAAGGTTTACGTTGATCTTTAAAACCCCAATTCTAAGAACAGTTGTGCAAACCCACAGAAGGACATCTTTTGTTCAGGTCCCTTTCGGACAGACACAAATGATTTTAGCCATTTTAGACTGCTTTGAAAAATACTGCTATGGTCTGAATGTTTGTATCCCTCCAACATTCGTATGTTGACATCCTAACACCCAAGGTGACGGTATTAGGAGGTGGGTCTTTGGGAGATGATTAGTAGGTCATAAGGGGTAAAGAAAGCCCTCATGAAAGGGATTAGTGTCCTTATGAAAGAGGCCTAGGGAGCTCCGTTGCCTCCAATGCCATGTGAGGATATAAGGAAAAGTTGGCGGTCTGCAACGCAGAACTGGGCCCTCCTCCCCAGAACCTGACCATGCTGGCCCCCTGATCTCGGACTTCCGGCCTCCAGAACCATGCGCCGTAACTTTCTGCTGTTTATAAGCCATCTGATCTATGGTATTCTGTCACTGCAGCCAGACCAGGCTAAGATAGCAACCTAGTACGCATCTCAAGGAGGACCAGTAATCCCCTCAGTGTCCTGGATCTCCTAGCATACAGTGAATGCTTCCTGATTGGGGCTACAGAGCAACATTCCCTTAAAGAAGGTGTCAGATAAAGAACGACACAATGTGAACTTTGCCTTCATATATTTCCATAAAAGTCCATTCTTAAAACACTAAATGATCTTTTCTGTATGGGCACATGTAGGTCCATACAGTTTCACAAAACTCAAGGAGAAATTTCCTTCTCCTAATACTCTGTGCCAGATTCCTATTGGCCCCCTCTGTACTTAAATCATCTGGAATTCATTCATCATCAGACTTAGTTGGCTGGCTCTCTGTGTACTTTGTTTTCATCCAACAAACATTTACTGAGCAGCTACTATAAAGTAGGCCTTGTGCCCAGTGTTAGGACAGACAGATGAACAGGACCCAGATCCCACCCCACCATTAGGCTGTTCACAACCTAATGGGGTTGTCACACACACACACACAGGCAATCATAGTACCATGTGGGGAAGACTAAAGTACAAGGGGATGTGGTGCATATGGTGTAGGGTGGAGGGGATATGGCGGCAGACCAGCCTTAGGGCTTAAGAAGTCTTTCTTGAAGCAAATCCAGTACTGAACCTGGTCAGAGACTAGGGCAGAGTAGTGAATGCTGAATCAGTGTGACTGACTGATTCTACATCTAAGAAGTGACAATCAAGCAAAATATACTCTTATATTCTTAACTAGTAAAAATGATCTCTACAATGACCTTAATGGAGCCTTGAATTTATTACTGAATGACCTTGGTCAAGTCACTTAGTCTCTCTCTCTCTCTCTCTCAACTTCCAATTTTCTCATCTGTGAAACAGGGTTTATAATACCTGCCTCACAGGGTTGTTTTGTGGATCAGTGTAGAATGATGTACATAAAGCATCTGGCCCGGTGCCTGGAACATGGCAAACGCTCTTTGAGTCGAAGCTTTTAATTATGACAGCCATTCATGAATCCCTCTTCTGGTCTTTGCTGCTGGCACGTGGACCATCTAACGGCCTGACTTCCAAGCTATCTTGACCTCAGTCAAGATATATATCTGATATATATCTGATATATCCTCAAGCCTGCTGAAGAGGAACCAGCTAACATCTGGAACCAAACTTCCACTTTACCGAATGAAGAAAAGAACACTCGATCTTTTATGTATGTGCTTCGGATTCATATTTTTCCATAAGATTCACGGACAGATTTCTCTTTCCTAACACTCTGACACTATTCCAGAAAGCAGGTATTTCTCTGGGATGCACAGGCCAGACATGGATACAGAAAGTCAATGACCTATATCACCTGCCACTGGCCATCAGGGTAAGTGAACAGATATCTTCCGTGTTCTGTCAAGGGCAGACTAATGAATTAGGCACTGAAACAGACCAAATGCAATCTGATATCTTAGGTCTGTGCAATCAGCTACAATAAAACTAAGTGGTTAGGGAAAACATGGCAAGGCAGTCATCATGCCTAAAAGTAACCAGAAGAATGACTGACTAAGTGTCTGCCAAAATAGAGTGTGCTTTTTCAAGAGGCCTAAGTCTCAGTCTGGTGGTGATTTATACAAAACCCACTTGAGTGGATACACAAGGTCAGCCTGGTAATCAACGTGAAGAGCCTGAAATCAGTATTTGTAATTCGGGAATGGTAAACAAAGGTATTGTATATGAGATGAGTTCAACGTGCCACTTTTTTAAGTATAAGAAAATAATTTTTCTGGAAGGAACTGGAATTCAGCTCCTACTTAGCTGTGCTGCAGAAAGAAGGGAAGAGTTAATCCCCGATTGTGCCCACATGTGCAGTGGCAGCAGAAACCGGCAGAAAGAGCCCTGAACTAGCCTTGAGTACTATTCTTGTCTCCACGCTCTCTAACTGTGGGCTCCCTGCCAATAACTGCTTTTGTGAAGCCACTAGGAGCTGCTGACTGGCTGCACTTCCTTGTTCATCCAAAAGCTATATTTAGAGTGACAACCCTGGGAGACTTGGGGGACCCTGAGATGGGTCAAGAGATATTGTATTCCTGTGATCAACAGTCACCTTAGAGGAAGCCTCTCTAGACACAGACCAAGAGAGTAAACTCAATGTTGGGGTATAGGGATGGGAAGATGGGAAGAAGGAAGGGAAAGAGTCACCTCATACATTCTCAACACCATGCCAGTACTAGAGCTTTGCGCTCTTACCTACATGACCTCATTTAATCTTAGCGACTATGTATGGAGGCATTATACATTTTCCTGTTATGAAATTCTGGGTAACTTGGCTAAAGTAAAAAATTAAGCTGAGATCGACAACTAGGGCTCCAAAGTCTACTCCAAGTCTTTCCATTACTATGGTTCACTGACACTGCATAGAGTGCCCTCTGGTGGTCAGGGGGACAGCTAACCTGAATGCCTTCTCTAGACCCTTTTCTCTAGAGACCCTGAAAAGACCTGTCCCACCTTAAATAGGCCAGGGTTTAATAACCCACCTTAAATGTGCCTGGGTTTCAAAGGCACATTGAGGTAGCTGAGGATTTCTGGACCAGCCTCAGTGGTTCTAAGTACTCTAGTACACTGGGCAAAAATTCTATTCTTTTTTTTTTTTTAATGTTTATTTTTGAGAGAGAGAGAGAGAGAGAGACAGAGAGAGACAGAACATTAGTGGGGGAGAGTCAGAGAGAGAGAGAGAGAGAGGGAGACACAGAATCCAAAACAGGCTCCAGGCTCCAAGCTGTCAACACAGAGCCCGATGTGGGGCTCAAACTCAAAAACCGCGAGATCATGACCTGAGCCGAGATCAGACACTCAACCGACTGAGCCACCCAGGGGCCCCCAAAATTCCTATTCTTTAAGAATACAAATCCTTTCAAGATAAAGAGAATATCTATTTAGATAAATGTTAAGTCTTCCTTCTTTTCTCATAGTCTTCTCCATAAAACAGAATTAGTGGTAACATCCACCTTACAATAGTAACCATGCTGGTGGACAGTGTTTCAATGAAAGAACTATAAACTCTTTGAAAACGAAAAGAAACACAGAACCCTGCAGCTTCCAAAGATATCAACTTACAGAACTCTTGTTCTCACAGAATTGGAGATACAAATTTATCCCCATTTTACAGAAGCCCAAGAGGTTCAGTGACTTGCTCAAGATAAAATGGTATAGAAACCATGCTTTGCTAGATATTCTGACTTCAAAACGCCATTCTTTCTCATTAAAATACCACTCTCTAATTATGTTAGATAAAAAACTACCAGCTCTACATGAAGGGGGTAAGTGATATAAAGGTAAGCCATTGTCTTACCCTGAGATTTCAGTCCGATGAGGTAAAATGGAGGAAAAAGATACAAATCCTTTTACCCCAAAGGAAGGAAAGGCAAGAAAGGAAGTGGTACTACACAGACAGCGTGACATAGGTTGCAACTGACCTGAGTTCTGTGCGAAAGACATCAAGAGTTCAAATCAAGAATCAGGCAGATTTGTGGAAAAGGCAGGTTGGGGGAAATCAGAAATCTGTTGGACTACAGGTTGCATGAGAGCAAAGAGTGGATGATAGCCTGGCAAGGTTGACTAGATGGTCTTGAATGGCCAAGCTGGATAAAAAGCATTAGGCCTTTATTCTGCTGGTGATGTGGAACCAGCGAAGATTCTGAGCAAGGGATCAAATGGTCTGACCTGTCCAAGTCTGGGATTCTTACGATGGGCTGGTTGAAATGGGGAGACGTTAGTATTTAGGAAACATTTGCTTCAACACAGATAAGAGAAAAAGGGAGCCCTGGCAGGGGTGCCACACTGGGCATGTACAGGTCGGGAGAAATGCCAAAGAAGGGACATAGGTAGAAAACCGACAGAACCCGGTGAGTGACTAGGTATGAAGGTGAGGTGGGGGGTTGATTTCAAGAGTTACCATGATGGCTTGAAACCAGCTGATACAAAGGATAATGCAAAACTAAGGAAGACAAGGAAAACAGGAGGAATACACTGCTGTGGAAGGGAATATGATTAAGTTTTGTACAAGCTGAGTGTAAACAGTTTTAACTGATTATTCAGATTGAGATGTGAGGTAGGTCTAGAACATGGGAAGAGAGTCAAAGCATAGGGTAGACCGAAGTAGACAGAACAGCCAATGGAGAGAGACAAGAGTCAAATGCAGAAACCCAACAGACCCTTAAAGAGAACACATTGAAAGAGATAATGGAATAACACTAAGAGGGAAAGGAGAAGAATTTGAAGAATTCGATGCCACAGGATAAAGAGAATGAGAAGTATCAAGAAGCAGATGATCGCCCATCATATCCGTTCCCACAGACATAAAGGAGGCTAAACTATTAGAGAAGTTTCTGGTGGTCTTTGAGAGCAGTTTTAATAGAGCTGTGTGGGCTTACACCAGATTGAAAGAGGTTGCAGAGAGAGAGAGCAAGCAGGAAGTGGAGGCAGGGAAAGTGTAGGCTACAACTTTTGGGAAGCAGACAGCCTGAGGCTCATAGCCAACCATCTGGTTCTAAACTACCTTTCCAACTTTATCTACCATTTTGCTCCAAGAAATAATTTTCTCCATATAGCCTTGTCACTTGTCTATCACCTGACCACACGGGACGCAATTTACACATCTCGCTTTCTCGTCCCCTCCACACCTCTGACCTCCCTGCCTGTGTGAGTCTTCTGCATTTTCCAAGACTCATGCCTAATGCCTCCATGGATCATTCTCTACCTATTTTACCTTTACTCACGTCTCAGGTCTCTGAACTGCTAAAGG
>NW_026059684.1:0-40256 GCF_023721935.1 Panthera uncia | reverse complement strand
AGATTGAGAGTGAGGGGATGGAGAACTATTTATCATGCTACTGGAAGCCAAAAGAAAGCTGGAGTAGCCATACTTATATCAGACAAACCAGACTTTAAATTAAAGGGTGTAACAAGAGATGAAGAAGGGCATTATATAATAATTACAGGGTCTATCCATCAGGAAGAGCTAACAATTATAAATGTCTATGTGCCGAATACGGGAGCCCCCAAATATATAAAATAATTACTCATAAACATAAGCAACCTTATTGATAAGAATGTGGTAATTGCAGGGGACTTTAACACCCCACTTACAGAAATGAATAGATAATCTAGACACACGGTCAATAAAGAAACAAGGGCCCTGAATGATACATTGGATCAAATGGACTTGACAGATATATTTAGAACTCTACATCCCAAAGCAACAGAATATACTTTCTTCTCGAGTGCACATGGAACATTCTCCAACATAGATCATATACTGGGTCACAAAACAGCCCTTCATAAGTTTACAAGAATTGAAATTATACCATGCATACTTTTAGACCACAATGCTATGAAGCTTGAAATCAATCACAGGAAAAAGTCCGGAAAACCTCCAAAAGCGTGGAGGTTAAAGAAGACCCTACTAACAAATGAGTGGGTCAACCAGGCAATTAGAGAAGAAATTAAAAAATATAAGGAAACAAACGAAAATGAAAATACAACAATCCAGACGCTTTGGGACGCAGCGAAGGCAGTCCTAAGAGGAAAATACATTGCAATCCAGGCCTATCTCAAGAAACAAGAAAAATCACAAATACCAAATCTAACAGCACACCTAAAGGAAATAGAAGCAGAACAGCAAAGGCAGCCTAAACCCAGCAGAAGAAGAGAAATCATAAAGATCAGAGCAGAAATAAACCTCTAGCCAGGCTTCTCAAAAAGAAAAGGGAGATGACCCAAATAGATAAAATCATGAATGAAAATGGAATGATTACAACCAATCCCTCAGAGATACAAACAATTATCAGGGAATACTATGAAAAATTATATGCCAGCAAATTGGACAACCTGGAAGAAATGGACAAATTTCTAAACACCCACACTCTTCCAAAACTCAATCAGGAGGAAATAGAAAGCTTGAACAGACCCATAACCAGTGAAGAAATTGAATCTGTTATCAAAAATCTCCCAACAAATAAGAGTCCAGGACCAGATGGCTTCCCAGGGGAGTTCTACCAGACGTTTAAAGCAGAGATAATAGCTATCCTTCTCAAGCTATTCCGAAAAATAGAAAGGGAAGGAAAACTTCCAGACTCATTCTATGAAGCCAGTATTACTTTGATTCCTAAACCAGACAGAGACCCAGTAAAAAAAGAGAAGTACAGGCCAATATCCCTGATGAATATGGATGCAAAAATTCTCAATAAGATACTAGCAAGTCGAATTCAACGGCATATAAAAAGAATTATTCACCATGATCAAGTGGGATTCATTCCTGCGATGCAGGGCTGGTTCAACATTCGCAAATCAATCAACGTGATACATCACATTAACAAAAAAAAAGAGAAGAACCATATGATCCTGTCAATCGATGCAGAAAAGGCCTTTGACAAAATCCAGCACCCTTTCTTAATAAAAACCCTTGAGAAATTCGGGATAGAATGAACATAATTAAACATCATAAAAGCCATTTATGAAGCCCACAGCTAACATCATCCTCAACGGGGAAAAACTGAGAGCTTTTTCCCTGAGATCAGGAACACGACAGGAATGCCCACTCTCACCGCTGTTGTTTTACATAGCGTTGGAAGTTCTAGCATCAGCCATCAGACAACAAAAGGAAATCAAAGGCATCAAAATTGGCAAAGATGAAGTCAAGCTTTCGCTTTTTGCAGATGACATGATATTATACATGGAAAATCCGATAGACTCCACCAAAAGTCTGCTAGAACTGATACAGGAATTCAGCAAAGTTGCAGGATACAAAATCAATGTACAGAAATCAGTTGCATTCTTATACACTAACAATGAAGCAACAGAAAGACAAATAAAGAAACTGATCCCATTCACAATTGCACCAAGAAGCATAAAATACCTAGGAATAAAACTAACCAAAGATGTAAAAGATCTGTATGCTGAAAATTATAGAAAGCTTATGAAGGAAATTGAAGAAGATATAAAGAAATGGAAAGACATTCCCTGCTCATGAATTGGAAGAATAAATATTGCCAAAATGTCAATACTACCCAAAGCTATCTACACATTCAATGCAATCCCAATCAAAATTGCACCAGCATTCTTCTCGAAACTAGAACAAGCAATCCTAAAATTCATATGGAACCACAAAAGGCCCCGAAGAGCCAAAGTAATTTTGAAGAAGAAGACCAAAGCAGGAGGCATCACAATCCCAGACTTTAGCCTCTACTACAAAGCTGTCATCTTCAAGACAGCATGGTATTGGCACAAAAACAGACACATAGACCAATGGAATAGAATAGAAACCCCAGAACTAGACCCACAAACGTATGGCCAACGCATCTTTGACAAAGCAGGAAAGAACATCCAATGGAAAAAAGACAGTCTCTTTAACAAATGGTGCTGGGAGAACTGGACAGCAACATGCAGAAGGTTGAAACTAGACCATTTTCTCACACCATTCACAAAAATAAACTCAAAATGGATAAAGGACCTGAATGTGAGACAGGAAACCATCAAAACCTTAGAGGAGAAAGCAGGAAAAGACCTCTCTGACCTCAGCCGTACCAATCTCTTACTCGACACATCCCCAAAGGCAAGGGAATAAAAGCAAAAATGAATTACTGGGACCTTATGAAGAAAAAAAGCTTCTGCACAGCAAAGGAAACAACCAACAAAACTAAAAGGCAACCAACGGAATGGCAAAAGATATTTGCAAATGACATATCGGACAAAGGGCTAATATCCAAAATCTATAAAGAGCTCACCAAACTCCACACCTGAAAAACAAATAACCCAGTGAAGAAATGGGCAGAAAACATGAATAGACATTTCTCTAAAGAAGACATCCGGATGGCCAACAGGCACATGAAAAGATGTTCAACGTCGCTCCTCATCAGGGAAATACAAATCAAAACCACACACAGATATCACCTCACGCCAGTCAGAGTGGCCAAAATGAACAAATCAGGAGACTATAGATGCTGGCGAGGATGTAGAGAAACGGGAACCCTCTTGCACTGTTGGTGGGAATGCAAATTGGTGCACCGCTCTGGAAAGCAGTGTGGAGGTTCCTCAGAAAATTAAAAATAGACCTACCCTATGACCCAGCAATAGCACTGCTAGGAATTTATCCAAGGGATATAGGAGTACTCATGCTTAGGGGCACTTGTACCCCAATGTTTATAGCAGCACTCTCAACAATAGCCAAATTATGGAAAGAGCCTAAATGTCCATCAACTGATGAATGTGTAAAGAAATTATGGTTTATATACACAATGGAATACTACGTGGCAATGAGAAAGAATGAAATATGGCCTTTTTTAGCAACGTGGATGGAACTGGAGAGTGTGATGCTAAGTGAAATAAGCCATGCTGAGAAGGACAGATACCATATGTTTTCACTCTTATGTGGATCCTGAGAAACTTAACAGAAACCCATGGGGGAGGGGAAGGAAACAACAACAACAAAAAAAGAGGTTAGAGTGGGAGAGAGCCAAAGCATAAGAGACTGTTAAAAACTGAGAACAAACTGAGGGTTGATGGGGGGTGGGAGGGAGAGGAGGGTGGGTGATGGGTATTGAGGAGGGCACCTTTTGGGATGAGCACTGGGTGTTGTATGGAAACCAATTTGACAATAAATTTCATATATTAAAAAAAAAGAATGCTTTAAAGAAGCATAGATAATGGAAATTAGAGCGTGCACTTGTTGTGATGAGCACTGGGTGATATATGGAATTGTTAAATCACTATATTGTACAACAGAAACTATTATAGCACTGTATGTTAACTATACTGGAATTTAAAAATTACAGTAATAAACAAAACATAGGTAACATGAATTATATTTTTCAGAAGTAAAAATGTTTTCACTCAAGGGCAGGATGTGATCATATAGGTATTGATTACATTGCTTTCATTAACTTTTTTGGTAGTATTTGTGACAGTTTGGATTGAAATTACTTAGATTTAAAGTGGTCAGTTTAGGAAATAAGTGATGTATGTGAGAGATGGTTAGGAAATAGAAGATTTGAAAGGGAGTTTGGGCTTGAATGAACAGATACTCTTTTCCCAATGTTGTTCAGCGCCAATGGTAGAATGTAAAACAGATTACAAAAGTGACTTTGGAGCTGACTCACAAATTGCTCCCTGGATGGGAAATGAGGTAAGGCTCATAATGAAGTAAGCTTTGGAAGTGCTCAAGTGAGAATTAAAGAAGAACCCTAACACCTAAGGGTACAAGTCCTCAATAAGGTTTGTAGAGACATTGTTTATTGTATTTGTTTATTATATTGTTTATTATATTTGCATGATTGACGGGTGCTTAAATGGCATCCGTGGTAATCTTAATGGCATTTCCTACTTGCTTTGTTTTCTCTGCAGAAATTCGCTCTTTCTAATTAAAACCTAGAAATTACTTGTCTAGACTTTATATGAAATTACACAACACAAAACAGGTATCCCTCGCTTTTTTTAAGTTTGTGTGATGCCAATTTGCTTTTACACAGAAGACTGACTTTAGTGCTGTTCTCGTTAACCCAAATAAATCAGAAAAAGGTTTTCACTTTTCCAGAAAAAAGGAAGGCCAAAGGTGAAATTAGCATTCGGTGTTTATTTAGCAGCCAGCCCATATAAAGGCAGCGTGCACCTGGATCCGTGAGAGTGGCACTGGCAAGCTGCTTCCCTAGGACTGCATTAACAATACCAGCATCCTGTATAGTTTTGAACTGTGCCTGTAAGCACTTGTTTTCCGTGATTTGTTATGAACGCCCATTAGCAAGAGGTGTACTAAGGTATCCAGAAGTGGTGATTATTTTTTATTCTGACAATAATGAAAACGTTTTCTATATATTAATGGGAATTGTGTCTTCACTTTGTACACTTTCAGCTTATGAAATATTTTATAGAAGCGCTCTACCTTCAGAGAGCAAGGGGAATTTGCAACTAGTGAGTGTAAAAAAAAAAAGTCTAGGAGCACCTGGATGTCTCAGTAGTTAAGCATCTGACTTTGGCTCAGGTCATGATCTCACAGTTTGTGATTCAAGCCCCACATCAGGCTCTGTGCTGGCAGCTCGGATACTGCAGCCTGCTTGGGATACTCTCTCCTTCTCTTTCAGCCCCTCCTCACTCACTCATGCTATCTCTCTCTCTCTCTCTCTCTCTCTCTCTCTCTCTCTCAAAAATAAATAAACATTTAAAAATTTAAAAACAAACGTCTAATTGTGTGTGTGTGTGTGTGTGTGTGTGTGTGTGTGTACGTGTGTGTAAGCTTTGAAAGACAACTTTGGGAAATACTCCAAGTAACCATGGTTTTACTTATGTTAATCCGTGTTTTTTAAACACAAGCTATGTGAAAGTGAAGTGTTTACGCTTTAACTTTCACATATATATTTTTTTATACTTCTTGTGCACATTAATTAGTTCCAGTAGGGGGGCGGGGGATATCTGTGTTAACAACTTTGGAGGTTTTGTGTGAAGATCCAAGGAGTATAATATATGGAAACAACTTGGAATTTTTATCATGCATGTAGTGGATGAAAATGAAGTGGGGGCACCTGGGTGGCTCAGCTGGTTAAGCGTCCAACTTCAGCTCAGGTCATGATCTTGTAGTCTATGAATTTGAGCCCAGAGCCAGACTCTAAGCTGTCAGCATAGAGCCTGGCTCTGGGCTCAAATTCATAGACTACAAGATCATGACCTGAGCTGAAGTTGGACGCTTAACCAGCTGAGCCACCCAGGTGCCCCCACTTCATTTTCATCCACTACATGCATGATAAAAATTCCAAGTTGTTTCCATATATTATACTCCTTGGATCTTCACACAAAACCTCCAAAGTTGTTAACACAGATATCCCCCGCCCCCCTACTGGAACTAATTAATGTGCACAAGAAGTATAAAAAAATATATATGTGAAAGTTAAAGCGTAAACACTTCACTTTCACATAGCTTGTGTTTAAAAAACACGGATTAACATAAGTAAAACCATGGTTACTTGGAGTATTTCCCAAAGTTGTCTTTCAAAGCTTACACACACGTACACACACACACACACACACACACACACACACACAATTAGACGTTTGTTTTTAAATTTTTAAATGTTTATTTATTTTTGAGAGAGAGAGAGAGAGAGAGAGAGAGAGAGAGAGAGATAGCATGAGTGAGTGAGGAGGGGCTGAAAGAGAAGGAGAGAGTATCCCAAGCAGGCTGCAGTATCCGAGCTGCCAGCACAGAGCCTGATGTGGGGCTTGAATCACAAACTGTGAGATCATGACCTGAGCCAAAGTCAGATGCTTAACTACTGAGACATCCAGGTGCTCCTAGACTTTTTTTTTTTACACTCACTAGTTGCAAATTCCCCTTGCTCTCTGAAGGTAGAGCGCTTCTATAAAATATTTCATAAGCTGAAAGTGTACAAAGTGAAGACACAATTCCCATTAATATATAGAAAACGTTTTCATTATTGTCAGAATAAAAAATAATCACCACTTCTGGATACCTTAGTACACCTCTTGCTAATGGGCGTTCATAACAAATCACGGAAAACAAGTGCTTACAGGCACAGTTCAAAACTATACAGGATGCTGGTATTGTTAATGCAGTCCTAGGGAAGCAGCTTGCCAGTGCCACTCTCACGGATCCAGGTGCACGCTGCCTTTATATGGGCTGGCTGCTAAATAAACACCGAATGCTAATTTCACCTTTGGCCTTCCTTTTTTCTGGAAAAGTGAAAACCTTTTTCTGATTTATTTGGGTTAACGAGAACAGCACTAAAGTCAGTCTTCTGTGTAAAAGCAAATTGGCATCACACAAACTTAAAAAAAGCGAGGGATACCTGTTTTGTGTTGTGTAATTTCATATAAAGTCTAGACAAGTAATTTCTAGGTTTTAATTAGAAAGAGCGAATTTCTGCAGAGAAAACAAAGCAAGTAGGAAATGCCATTAAGATTACCACGGATGCCATTTAAGCACCCGTCAATCATGCAAATATAATAAACAATATAATAAACAAATACAATAAACAATGTCTCTACAAACCTTATTGAGGACTTGTACCCTTAGGTGTTAGGGTTCTTCTTTAATTCTCACTTGAGCACTTCCAAAGCTTACTTCATTATGAGCCTTACCTCATTTCCCATCCAGGGAGCAATTTGTGAGTCAGCTCCAAAGTCACTTTTGTAATCTGTTTTACATTCTACCATTGGCGCTGAACAACATTGGGAAAAGAGTATCTGTTCATTCAAGCCCAAACTCCCTTTCAAATCTTCTATTTCCTAACCATCTCTCACATACATCACTTATTTCCTAAACTGACCACTTTAAATCTAAGTAATTTCAATCCAAACTGTCACAAATACTACCAAAAAAGTTAATGAAAGCAATGTAATCAATACCTATATGATCACATCCTGCCCTTGAGTGAAAACATTTTTACTTCTGAAAAATATAATTCATGTTACCTATGTTTTGTTTATTACTGTAATTTTTAAATTCCAGTATAGTTAACATACAGTGCTATAATAGTTTCTGTTGTACAATATAGTGATTTAACAATTCCATATATCACCCAGTGCTCATCACAACAAGTGCACGCTCTAATTTCCATTATCTATGCTTCTTTAAAGCATTCTTTTTTTTTAATATATGAAATTTATTGTCAAATTGGTTTCCATACAACACCCAGTGCTCATCCCAAAAGGTGCCCTCCTCAATACCCATCACCCACCCTCCTCTCCCTCCCACCCCCCATCAACCCTCAGTTTGTTCTCAGTTTTTAACAGTCTCTTATGCTTTGGCTCTCTCCCACTCTAACCTCTTTTTTTGTTGTTGTTGTTTCCTTCCCCTCCCCCATGGGTTTCTGTTAAGTTTCTCAGGATCCACATAAGAGTGAAAACATATGGTATCTGTCCTTCTCAGCATGGCTTATTTCACTTAGCATCACACTCTCCAGTTCCATCCACGTTGCTAAAAAAGGCCATATTTCATTCTTTCTCATTGCCACGTAGTATTCCATTGTGTATATAAACCATAATTTCTTTACACATTCATCAGTTGATGGACATTTAGGCTCTTTCCATAATTTGGCTATTGTTGAGAGTGCTGCTATAAACATTGGGGTACAAGTGCCCCTAAGCATGAGTACTCCTATATCCCTTGGATAAATTCCTAGCAGTGCTATTGCTGGGTCATAGGGTAGGTCTATTTTTAATTTTCTGAGGAACCTCCACACTGCTTTCCAGAGCGGTGCACCAATTTGCATTCCCACCAACAGTGCAAGAGGGTTCCCGTTTCTCTACATCCTCGCCAGCATCTATAGTCTCCTGATTTGTTCATTTTGGCCACTCTGACTGGCGTGAGGTGATATCTGTGTGTGGTTTTGATTTGTATTTCCCTGATGAGGAGCGACGTTGAACATCTTTTCATGTGCCTGTTGGCCATCCGGATGTCTTCTTTAGAGAAATGTCTATTCATGTTTTCTGCCCATTTCTTCACTGGGTTATTTGTTTTTCAGGTGTGGAGTTTGGTGAGCTCTTTATAGATTTTGGATATTAGCCCTTTGTCCGATATGTCATTTGCAAATATCTTTTGCCATTCCGTTGGTTGCCTTTTAGTTTTGTTGGTTGTTTCCTTTGCTGTGCAGAAGCTTTTTTTCTTCATAAGGTCCCAGTAATTCATTTTTGCTTTTATTCCCTTGCCTTTGGGGATGTGTCGAGTAAGAGATTGGTACGGCTGAGGTCAGAGAGGTCTTTTCCTGCTTTCTCCTCTAAGGTTTTGATGGTTTCCTGTCTCACATTCAGGTCCTTTATCCATTTTGAGTTTATTTTTGTGAATGGTGTGAGAAAATGGTCTAGTTTCAACCTTCTGCATGTTGCTGTCCAGTTCTCCCAGCACCATTTGTTAAAGAGACTGTCTTTTTTCCATTGGATGTTCTTTCCTGCTTTGTCAAAGATGCGTTGGCCATACGTTTGTGGGTCTAGTTCTGGGGTTTCTATTCTATTCCATTGGTCTATGTGTCTGTTTTTGTGCCAATACCATGCTGTCTTGAAGATGACAGCTTTGTAGTAGAGGCTAAAGTCTGGGATTGTGATGCCTCCTGCTTTGGTCTTCTTCTTCAAAATTACTTTGGCTCTTCGGGGCCTTTTGTGGTTCCATATGAATTTTAGGATTGCTTGTTCTAGTTTCGAGAAGAATGCTGGTGCAATTTTGATTGGGATTGCATTGAATGTGTAGATAGCTTTGGGTAGTATTGACATTTTGGCAATATTTATTCTTCCAATTCATGAGCAGGGAATGTCTTTCCATTTCTTTATATCTTCTTCAATTTCCTTCATAAGCTTTCTATAATTTTCAGCATACAGATCTTTTACATCTTTGGTTAGTTTTATTCCTAGGTATTTTATGCTTCTTGGTGCAATTGTGAATGGGATCAGTTTCTTTATTTGTCTTTCTGTTGCTTCATTGTTAGTGTATAAGAATGCAACTGATTTCTGTACATTGATTTTGTATCCTGCAACTTTGCTGAATTCCTGTATCAGTTCTAGCAGACTTTTGGTGGAGTCTATCGGATTTTCCATGTATAATATCATGTCATCTGCAAAAAGCGAAAGCTTGACTTCATCTTTGCCAATTTTGATGCCTTTGATTTCCTTTTGTTGTCTGATGGCTGATGCTAGAACTTCCAACGCTATGTAAAACAACAGCGGTGAGAGTGGGCATTCCTGTCGTGTTCCTGATCTCAGGGAAAAAGCTCTCAGTTTTTCCCCGTTGAGGATGATGTTAGCTGTGGGCTTCATAAATGGCTTTTATGATGTTTAATTATGTTCATTCTATCCCGAATTTCTCAAGGGTTTTTATTAAGAAAGGGTGCTGGATTTTGTCAAAGGCCTTTTCTGCATCGATTGACAGGATCATATGGTTCTTCTCTTTTTTTTTGTTAATGTGATGTATCACGTTGATTGATTTGCGAATGTTGAACCAGCCCTGCATCGCAGGAATGAATCCCACTTGATCATGGTGAATAATTCTTTTTATATGCCGTTGAATTCGACTTGCTAGTATCTTATTGAGAATTTTTGCATCCATATTCATCAGGGATATTGGCCTGTACTTCTCTTTTTTTACTGGGTCTCTGTCTGGTTTAGGAATCAAAGTAATACTGGCTTCATAGAATGAGTCTGGAAGTTTTCCTTCCCTTTCTATTTTTCGGAATAGCTTGAGAAGGATAGCTATTATCTCTGCTTTAAACGTCTGGTAGAACTCCCCTGGGAAGCCATCTGGTCCTGGACTCTTATTTGTTGGGAGATTTTTGATAACAGATTCAATTTCTTCACTGGTTATGGGTCTGTTCAAGCTTTCTATTTCCTCCTGATTGAGTTTTGGAAGAGTGTGGGTGTTTAGAAATTTGTCCATTTCTTCCAGGTTGTCCAATTTGCTGGCATATAATTTTTCATAGTATTCCCTGATAATTGTTTGTATCTCTGAGGGATTGGTTGTAATCATTCCATTTTCATTCATGATTTTATCTATTTGGGTCATCTCCCTTTTCTTTTTGAGAAGCCTGGCTAGACGTTTGTCAATTTTGTTTATTTTTTCAAAAAACCAACTCTTGGTTTCGTTGATCTGCTCTACAGTTTTTTTAGATTCTATATTGTTTATTTCTGCTCTGATCTTTATGATTTCTCTTCTTCTGCTGGGTTTAGGCTGCCTTTGCTGTTCTGCTTCTATTTCCTTTAGGTGTGCTGTTAGATTTGGTATTTGTGATTTTTCTTGTTTCTTGAGATAGGCCTGGATTGCAATGTATTTTCCTCTTAGGACTGCCTTCGCTGCGTCCCAAAGCGTCTGGATTGTTGTATTTTCATTTTCGTTTGTTTCCTTATATTTTTTAATTTCTTCTCTAATTGCCTGGTTGACCCACTCATTTGTTAGTAGGGTCTTCTTTAACCTCCACGCTTTTGGAGGTTTTCCGGACTTTTTCCTGTGATTGATTTCAAGCTTCATAGCATTGTGGTCTAAAAGTATGCATGGTATAATTTCAATTCTTGTAAACTTATGAAGGGCTGTTTTGTGACCCAGTATATGATCTATGTTGGAGAATGTTCCATGTGCACTCGAGAAGAAAGTATATTCTGTTGCTTTGGGATGTAGAGTTCTAAATATATCTGTCAAGTCCATTTGATCCAATGTATCATTCAGGGCCCTTGTTTCTTTATTGACCGTGTGTCTAGATTATCTATTCATTTCTGTAAGTGGGGTGTTAAAGTCCCCTGCAATTACCACATTCTTATCAATAAGGTTGCTTATGTTTATGAGTAATTATTTTATATATTTGGGGGCTCCCGTATTCGGCACATAGACATTTATAATTGTTAGCTCTTCCTGATGGATAGACCCTGTAATTATTATATAATGCCCTTCTTCATCTCTTGTTACACCCTTTAATTTAAAGTCTGGTTTGTCTGATATAAGTATGGCTACTCCAGCTTTCTTTTGGCTTCCAGTAGCATGATAAATAGTTCTCCATCCCCTCACTCTCAATCTAAAGGTGTCCTCAGATCTAAAATGAGTCTCTTGTAGACAGCAAATAGATGGGTCTTGTTTTTTTATCCATTCTGATACCCTATGTCTTTTGGTTGGCGCATTTAATCCATTTACATTCAGTGTTATTATAGAAAGATACGGGTTTAGAGTCATTGTGATGTCTGTAGGTTTCATGCTTGTAGCGACGTCTCTGGTACTTTGTCTCACAGGATCCCCCTTAGGATCTCTTGTAGGGCTGGTTTAGTGGTGACAAATTCCTTCAGTTTTTGTTTGTTTGGGAAGACCTTTATCTCTCCTTCTATTCTAAATGACAGACTTGCTGGATAAAGGATTCTCGGCTGCATATTTTTTCTGTTTAGCACACTGAAGATCTCGTGCCAAGCCTTTCTGGCCTGCCAAGTTTCAAAAGAGAGATCAGTCATGAGTCTTATAGGTCTCCCTTTATATGTGAGGACACGTTTACCCCTTGCTGCTTTCAGAATTTTCTCTTAATCCTTGTATTTTGCCAGTTTCACTATGATATGTCGTGCAGAAGATCGATTCAAGTTACATCTGAAGGGAGTTCTCTGTGCCTCTTGGATTTCAATGCCTTTTTCCTTCCCCAGTTCAGGGAAGTTCTCAGCTATAATTTCTTCAAGTACCCCTTCAGCACCTTTCCCTCTCTCTTCCTCCTCTGGGATACCAATTATGCGTATATTATTTATTTTTAGTGTATCACTTAGTTCCTAATTTTCCCCTCATACTCCTGGATTTTTTTATCTCTCTTTCTCTCAGCTTCCTCTTTTTCCATAACTTTATCTTCTGGTTCACCTATTCTCTCCTCTGCCTCTTCAATCCGAGCCGTCGTCGTTTCCATTTTGTTTTGCATTTCGTTTAAAGCGCTTTTCAGCTCCTCGTGACTGTTCCTTAGTCCCTTGATCTCTGTAGCAAGAGATTCTCTGCTGTCCTCTATACTGTTTTCAAGCCCAGCGATTAATTTTATGACTATTATTCTAAATTCACTTTGTGTTATATTATTTAAATCCTTTTTGATCAGTTCATTAGCTGTTATTTCCTGGAGATTCTTCTGAGGGGAATTCTTCCGTTTGGTCATTTTGGATAGTCCCTGGAGTGGTGCGGACCTGCAGGGCACTTCCCCTGTGCTGTGGTGTATAACTGGAGTTGGTGGGTGGGGCCGCAGTCCGATCTGATGTCTGCCCCCAGCCCACCACTGGGGCCACAGTCAGACTGGTGTGTGCCTTCTTTTCCCCTCTCCTAGGGGCGGGATTCACTGTGGGGTGGCATGGCCCTTCTGGGCTACTTGCACACTGCCAGGCTTGTGGTGCTGGGGATCTGGCATATTAGCTGGGGTGGGTAGGCAAGGTGCACGGGGGCAGGGGGGGCAGGCTTAGCTCATTTCTCCTTAGGTGATCCTCTTCAGGAGGGGCCCTGTGGCAGAGGCAGGGAGTCAGATCCGCTGCCGGAGGTTTGGCTCCACAGAAGCACAGAATTGGGTGTTTGCACGGAGGGAGCAAGTTCCCTGGCAGGAACTGGTTCCCTTTGTGATTTTGGCTGGGGGATGGGAGGGGGAAATGGCGCTAGCGAGCGCCTTTGTTCCCCACCAAACTGAGCTCTGTCATCCGGGGGCTCAGCAACTCTCCCTCCCTTTGTCCTCCAGCCTTCCCGCTTTCTGAGCAGAGCTGTTAACTTATGACCTCCCAGACGCTAAGTCGCGCTTGCTGTCGGAACACAGTCTGTCTGGCCCCTCCGTTTTTGCCAGCCAGACTCGGGGGCTCTGCTTGGCTGGTGAGCCGCCCCTCCGCTCCAGCTCCCTCCCGCCAGTCCGTGGAGCGGGCACCGGCTCGCCCCCCTTCCTACCCTCTTCAGTGGGCCTCTCTTCTGCGCTTGGCTCCAGAGACTCCGTTCTGCTAATCCTGTGGCAGTTTTCTGGGTTATTTAGGCAGGTGTAGGTGGAATCTAAGTGATCAGCAGGACGCACGGTGAGCCCAGTGGCCTCCTACGCCGCCATCTTCCCTCTCTCCTTCTCTTTAAAGCATTCTTGACGAGGCTTCAATCTTCCCCATTTCCAGAAGATGCTTCATAGGCAGTGGATAAAATGAATTCTCCATTCTTTTAAAGAATATTGTTTGTCCTTCAACTTTTTTTCTCAAAAGGTCTTGGTTCAATTATTACCAAAACAAAATTCTTATATTTGAAGTACCATTTTAATTTATATATAAACATTTATTATATATTTTAGAATAGAGTATCATAATTACTATCAATTATACTCCAGAATATGGTATAGTTAAGAGTAAGCTCATATATTATTCCTCACAAATTCAGTGTTCATAGACAATATCACCAGTAGCCTTTATTATCAATTTTACTATGTTTCAATATCATTTCACAATCATTATCATCAGATTGATTCTCAGAATTGTACAATACCACATTTTAAATTTAAAAAGAATGTGATGTCTTAAAACAATGTACGAGTTTCAAGTAATCGATTCATTTATTTAATTTTTAAGGCTATATACTCAAATATAGAGTATTATATGTTGTTTATTCTTACTTCAATCAAATTTAAAAAATAGGATTCTCTGGTTGATGAAATGCTTAAATGTATGTATTGCTTTTTATACACAAAGGTACTAGATTATAAATGAAATTTTCTCAAGCACTTGCTGAGGATGCTCACTTCTTGTATGATTATTCAAAATAAAAAAAACAAAAAGCAAACTGAGATTACTATTGTAGCTTGTATTATCTCCGCAGTCTGTACTTTCACAAATGCACTGGCTTGGTTACCTGACAGTGGCCCAATTTCATCATATGAACAGAGTCATTTCATCTGTCAGCTTCTCGAATATTTTTCAAATGCGTGTACATTTTTGTCTCCATACTTGAAATTTGAGATCCCTCCAAAAAACACAGCAGCAATGATGATTCTATGTCTTCTTTAACTGGATATTTAATATAAAGCATTTTTTGTGTGTTTGGCTTGTTTTATTTCTTTGTACTTACTATAAACTGAGACTTGGACAACATAGGTTAAGTTACTAATAGCCCAAGATAGACATAAGCCAAAGTTGGGAAAGGAGCTCAAATGATTTCTTTAGAAGTTTTCACAGGTGTGTTAAGGATCAATTCAGTGGTTAGAGAAACAAACATATTTATTCAATTTATATCAATATTATTGTGTCTCTCAAGTTTTATGGATCATATATTTTATATATTGCTCAGAGTAATTTCACAGTAAATACATACCTGCATACATTGATTTATTTCCCAATTTTGATTATACTGGCCAACAATTTTAATAGTTAAATGCAATATGATTAGTTTAATAAAACATATAGGAAATTACTAAAATATTGTAAATATGAGATCTACCTTTAATTTATTTAGGCATGACATATTTTCAAAATATCCATTCTTCTGGTAAAAAAACACTAAACTATGGCACAATGTTTACTTACTAAACTAAATAATAAAAATAATATTATTCATTTTATTGCGATATTTTAAGAAAATGTTTCACAATACAATTTCATTGCAGAAAATACCTTAAATATACTTATGTTTTTCCCGTCTTCCATTAACTGAATTACTTAGACTTTTTACTTGGTAAAAAATAGCAAGTAAAATGAAAAAAATATTAAGTTATTTGATTTCCTAATTATATTGTATTTCAGAACCACTTTCTTATGTCCAATCTATTTTGAGTTCCTTGAACTTTAGGGACCTGCATGCTTATATCCCTCCTCAGATTTGGGAGGTTTTATGTTATTAACTCCTTAACTAAGCCTGCTGCCCCTTTCTCTTTCTTTCTCCTTCTGGTGTTGTCATGATGCATACATAAGTTTTCTTTGGGGAACATAAGTTCTGTAGTTTTTTTAAACTCTTTTTTAGTCTATTTTTCTTTTATTTTTCTGACTGTATAATTTCAAAGTATCTGTCTTTGAGCTCACTGATTCTTTCTTGTGCTTGATGAAGTCTGTTCAGCCTCTGTGTTGATTTTTTTCAGTTCAATCATTATGTTCTTCAGTTCTAGAATTTCCATTGGTCCCTTTTTCATGGTTTTAAACTTTGTTAAACTTCATTTCTTTCAAATATTGTTTTTCTGTGCTCATGTAGGTAAAGATTCTGAATTCTTTGCCAGGTAGTTTTTAGATCTCCATTTCTTTACAGTCAGTTGCTTGTGTTTTATTATTTTTTGTTTCAAGTTTTGTTTAAATTCCAGTTAGTTAACATATAGTGTAATAATATTGGTTTCTGGAGTAGAATTTAGTGATTCATCACTTACATACAACACCCAGTGTCCATAACAACAAATGCCCTTCTTAATACCCATCACTCATTTAACCCATCCCCCAACCACCTCCCCTGCATCGACTCTCAGTTTTTTCTCTGTCCTAAGTGTCTCTTATGGCTTGCCTCCTTCTCATTTTTCCCCTTCCATTATGTTCATCTGTTTTGTTTTGTAAATTTCACGCATTTGTTAAATCATATGGTATTTGTCTTTCTCTGACAGACTTGTTTTGCTTAGCATGATACACTCTAACTCCATCCACATCACGGCAAATGTCAAATTTTATTCTTTTGATGGCTGAATAATATTCCATTGCATATATATACCGTTTCTTTCTCCATTCATCAGGGGATGGACTTTGGACTCTTTTCATAACTTGGCTATTGTTTGTGTTTCATTCTATTTTGGTAGTATCATGTTTCCCTGACACTTTGTGAATCTTACAGGATTACACTGAAGTAACTAGTCACTTTTTCTTTATCTATAGACTGGATTTGACAGAGAAAGTCTTTCACCAGTTTAGCCAGAAATTTTGGACAGGCCAGCAAGAAGTTATCACAAATGGATCTCCTCACAGGGTCCATGGTTAATTGGGCTTGATACTTTGTGTCTGTAGTGATTTTGCATTCTCACGTGACACTCTTTTCCCTACGGGAGTGCTCTAAAGCAGAGGAAATCTCTCTGATCCGTGTTACATGGTATGAAAGAGGGGTGTCTCACGTAGAGTATAACTATCCTTCCTACCTTCTTCAGTTTATTTGAACTTTTTTCTGGAATCCAGAACTCTAAAAGAAGTATGTTTGTGGATGGATGGTTATTTATATTCATGTTTGTGTGAAGAGATCTGGGCCAGATCCTCCTATTCCTGCATTATCCAGACACAATTAGCATGTGTGGAGAGGTCAAGATAACTCTGTATCCAGTCATAGAAGTACTGAGTGAGACATGGGGTGCCTGGGTGGCTCAGTTGGTTTAGTGTTCGACTTCGGTTCAGGTCACAATCTTAATTTTCGAGGGTTTGCGCGCCAGGTCAGGCTCTGTGCTGACAGCTCTGAGCCTGCAGCCTGTTTTAGATTCTGTCTCTGGCTCTCTCTGTCCCTCTCCTGTTTGTGCTCTCTCTGTCTCTAAAATAAATAAAGATTAAGAAAGTTAAAAAAAAAAAAGAACTGAGTGAGACAACACTACCATGGCTCAGCAAACTCAATAAGTGAAGTGATCCTGAAATACCCCTACATTCCCCAAATGTGTATCAATAAAAGGTGGAGACTGGGTGCCACATATATCCCCAAGAGACACCACAAAATCAACCATGTTGTGATGCCATGGCATTTGGTTTATCCTAATAAATGAAAGAATAATAAAGAAAATCCTGATAGTTTACATTTAATTTCTGTTTTTAATCTAGTTGAATTATACACAAGTCACACAGCTCTTAAATAAATGATCCCATTTATTTATTTTTGCTATGTATTTACTAATTTATTTATTTAATTTATTTTTTAATATATTTTTAAAATTTGTGTGCATGAGTGAGAGAGAGAGAGAGAGAGAGAGACAGACAGACAGACAGGGAAGGGGAAGAGAGAAGGAAACAGAGGATCCAAAGCAGGCTCCAAGCTCTGAGCTATCAGTACAGAGCCCGATCTGGGGCTTGAACCCATCAGTCATGAGATCATGACCTTAGCCAAAGTCGGACCCTTAACAGACTGAGCCACCAAGGTGCCCTATTTATTTTTTATTTTACTTCAAGTATAGTTAACCTAGAGGGTTATGTTTGTTTGAGATCTACAATATAGTGATTCAACAACTGTTTATATTACTCAGTTCCTATCAAGATAAGTATTCTTAATCCCTTACACTTATTTCACCTATCCCCTGACTCACCTCCCCTCTGGTAACCATCTGTTTTCATTTTATTTGTTTCTTAAATCCTACATTTTAGTGACATCATATAGGATTTTCTTTTTCTGACTGCATTATGGTCCTTAGACTCCTGTCCATTTTTTAATTGAATTATTTGTTTCTTTGGGTGTTTTCTTGTGTAAAATATTTATATTTTATGTAAAATAACTATTTATCAGATATTTCATTTGCAAATAGACTCTCCCATTCAATGGATTGTCTTTTCATTTGTTAACTGTTTCTTTTGTTGTGCAAAGGTTTTATTTGGATGTATCACAATAGTTCATTTTTGTGTTTATTTCTCTTATTTCAGGAGACATACCTAGAAAAATGTTGCTATAGTTGATGTCAGAGAAGTTACTATCTGTGCTCCCTTCTGGGACTTTTATAATTTCAGGTCCCAAATGTAGGTAGTTAATTTTTTTGAGTTGATTTTTGTGTATAGTGTACAAAAGTGGTCCAGTTTTATACTTTTGCATGTACTGTCCAGCTTTCCCAACATCATTTGTTGAAGAGACTGTTTTTTCCCCCTGGGATATGCTTTCCTCCTTTGTCAACTATTAATTGACCATATAATCGTTGGCTTACTTCTGAGTTTTCTATTCTGTTCCATTGATCCATGTATATATATTTTTATGCCAGTACCATAGAGTATTAACTACTGCAATTTTATAATAGAACTTGAAATCTGGAATTGTGATACCTCCAGCTTTGTTTTCTTTTTCAAGAGTGCTTTGGCTATCCAGGGTCTTTGGTGATTCCATATAAATTGCAGGATTGTTTGTTCAAATTCCGTGAAAAATGCTGTTGGTATTTTGATGGGGATTGTATTTCATGTGTAGATGCTTTATGCAGCTATACACATTTTTGCAATATTTGTTCTTCCAATCCATGAGGATGAAATGTCTTCCCATGTGTTTGTGTCATCTTCAAGTTCTTTCATCAGTATTTTATAGCTTTTAGAGTACAAGTGTTTAACCTACTTGGTTAAGTTTATTCCTAGATATTATATGATTTTTGATGTAACAGTAAATGGGATTATTTTCTTATTTTCTCTTTCTGCTGCTTCATTTCTGGTGTATATAAATCCAATGGATTTCTGTCCAGTTATTTTGTGTTCTTCAAAATTACAGAATTCCCTTCAGTTCTGGTGTCTTTTTGGTAGGGTCCTTATGGTTTTTTATATAATATCATGTCATCAGTACATGTTTGAAGTTTTACTCCAGCATTACCATTTTGGATGCCTTTATTCCTTTTCCTTGTTTCATTGCTGTGCCTAGGAGCTTAAGACCTACATTGAATAAAAGTGCTGATAATGAACATCTTTGTCTTATTCCAATTTTAGGGGAAATAAAAGTTTTATTAGGTAGGATTATGTTCCCTTGAAACCTATTATTGAGGGTTTTTATCATGAATGGATTGTTTACTTTGTAGAATGTTTTTCCTGCATCTATTGAAATGATTGCATTTTTTATCCTGTATCTTATTGATGTGATGTATCACATTAATTGATTTGAAAATATTGTACTCCTTTCGCATCCCACAAATAAATCCAACTTGGTTCTGGAGAATGACTTTTTAAATGTATTGGTGGATCCTGTTTGTTAATATTTTGTTGAGAAAATTTTGCATCTGTATCAGAGATATTGTCCTGTTATTCTCCTTTGGTCATACTATGTTTATCTTGTTTTGGTATCAGGGAAATGCTGCCGTCATAAAATGAATTTGCACATTTTCCTTCCATTTTTATTTTTGTAATAGTTGGAGAAGAGTAGGTAATACCTCTTCCTTAAATGCTTGGTAGAATGCACCCGTGAAACCATCTGGGCCTGGACTTCTTTTACTTGAGAATTCCCTGCTTACTGATTCAATTTCATTGTTAGTAATCACTCTGTTCAAATTTTCTTTTTAATTTGATTCAGTTTTGGCAAGTTATGTGTGTTTAAGAATTTATCCATTCTTCTAGGTTGTCTAACTTATTGCTACTTAATTTTTATAATATTCTCTTCTTATACTATATATTTCTGTGGTGTCAGTTATTTCTCCTCTTGAATTTGTGATTTTGTTCACCTGAATTGCTTACTTTTTTTGAGTCTGGTAAAGATTTATCAATTTTGTTGATCTTTTCAAAGAATCAGTCTCTGTTTCCTTGGTCTGTTCCATTTTTGCCCTGTTTTTCTTTTCTCCTTTTTATTTATTTATTTTTATTTTGCTTTTAATTTTTTTTATTTCTGTTCTAATACGTTTTCCTTTTCTTATACTTATTGTTTACTTCCTTCTACTGCTTTTGTTTTCTTTGGTTTGTTTTTTACTTCTTTTATATGAAAGATTAGGTTTTTATTTGAGATTTGTAATGCTTCATGAAGTAGGCCTGTATTGTTATAAACTTCCAATTACAACAGCTTTCCCTGCATCCTGAAGATTTTGGACCATTATGTTTTATTTCCATTTCATGCATTCTATGACTTCCTCCTTGGTTTTTTGGTTAAACCATTAACTGTTTAGAGGAATATTATTTAATCTCCATTTAATTGAGCTCTTTCCATATTTAATCTTGTGGTTCATTTCTAGTTTCATGTAGTTGTGGTCAGAAAGAATGTGCAGAATGACTTCTATCTTTTTTGAATTTGGGGAGAATTGTTTGTGACCTAATATATGATCTATTCTGGAGAATATTCCATATTGTCTTGGAAAGAATGTGAATTCTTCTGTTTTAGAATGAAAAGTTCTGAATATATCTGTTAAATCTATCTGGTCCAAAAATCAATCAAAGCAAATGTTTCCTTTTTGATTTTCTGTTTGATCTGTCCACTGATGTCTGTGAAATTTTAATGTCCTCTATTATTATTATATTACTCTTAATTACCTCCTCTATGTTTGTTATTAACTGCTTTACAATTTGGATACTCCATGTTGGGTGCATAAATATTTACAATTGTTATAACTTCTTATGAGATTTTTCCTTATGTGATTATATATTTTCCTTCTTTATCCCTCTCTACCGTCTTTCTTGTTTAGCCTACTTTGTCCCATATAGGTATTACTATCACTCCTTCAATTTAACAATCTTTTTTCATAATAAATGTTTCCCAATCCCTTCTCTTTCAAACTGCATAAGCCTTTAGGCCTGATAAGACTATTTTAGGCAGCATAGAGATAGGCCTTGTGTTTTGCCCATTCCAACCCTATGACTTTTGTTTGGAGAATTTAGTCTATTTACATTCAAAGTAATTATTGATAGATACGTATTTATGGCCATTTTGTTACTTGTTTTCTGATTATTTCTGTACTACCTTTGTTTTATGAAAAGTCTTTATTGAAATTCCAGTTAATTAACATACAGTATAATTTTACTTTATGGTATAGAATATAGTGTTAAACACTTCCATACAACATCTGGTGTTCATCACAAGTACACTTCTTTTTCTCCATCACCTATTTAACCCATCACCCCACCCAACTTCCTTCGGGTAACTATCCATTTGTTCTTTACAGTTAAGAGGTTTTTTTGTTTGTTTTGATTGGTTTGGTTTCCCTCTCTTCCTCCTTTTTTTTTCTTTGCTTGTTTGTTTCTTTTTCTTAAATTGCACATATGAGTGAAATTATATCAAGTTTTTTCTTATTTTCTTGCTGACTTATTTTGCTTAGAATTATACTCTTTAGCTCCATCCATGAAACCACAAATAGAGAAACTGTCTTGTGTTTTATGACTAACATTACATTGTACATATGTGTGTGTACATATATATGTATATATATATATACACACACACACATTGTATATACAATATATATATTGTACAAATGTATATATTATAAAATGTATGTATGTATGTTTGTATGTATGTATGTATATAGAATACTATGTATTCTTTATCCATTTATAAGCCAGCAGTCACTTGGTCACTTGGGCTGTTTCCATAATCTGGAAGTTGTAGATACTGTTGCTATAAACTTTGAAGTGCATAAAATCCTTGAATTAGTATTTTTGTATTCTTTGTGCAAATTCATAGTAGTACAATGGGTGGATCATAGGGTAGTTATATTTTTAACTTAATTAATACTATTTATTTGTTTATAAAATTTTAGTTAATACATAGTGTACTATTGGTTTCTGGAGTAGAATTCATTGATTCATCACTTACATACAAAACCCAGGGCTCATCACACAAGTGTCCTCTTAATACCCATCACCCATCTAGCCTATCCCCCACCCACCTCCTCCATTAATCCTCAGTTTTGTCTCTATTGTTCAGAATTTCTTGTAACCTGTTTCCCTCTCTCCTCTTTGAAGAAGCCCCATACTGTTTACCAGAGTAGCTGCACCAGTGTGTGTTCCTACCTACAGTGCAAAAGGATTCCCTTTTCTCCACATCCTGGTCAACACATATTGTTTCTTGTGTCGTTGATTTTAGCCACTCTGACAAAAGATAGATGACATTTCATTGTACTTTTGATTGTTGAGCATCTTTCATGTCTCTGTTGGCCATCCGGATGTCTTTTTTTTGGGGGGGGGGGGAGAAAAATGTCTATTCCTGTTTCCGCCCATTTTAATTAAATTATTCATTTTTAAATGTTGACTTTCATAAGTTCATTATATTTTTTGATACCAACCCTTTATCACATATGTCATTTGCAAAATTCTTCTCTCATACTCATGCCTTTTAGTTGTGTTGATTGTTTTCTTCACTGTGCAGAAACGTTTTGTTTTGATGAAGTCTAAATAGTTTATTTTGTTTAGTTGATTTTGTTTCCCTTGCATCAGGAGACATATTTAGTGAAAAGGACTTTGCTGGGGCACCTGGGTGCCTCAGTCCATTAGGCACCCAACTTCGACTCATGTCATGATCTCATGGTCACTGAGTTCAATCCCTGGACCAGGCTCTGTGCTGAAAATTTTTGAAGTGACTTTCTTTTTCCATTGGATATTCTTTCCTGCTTTGTCAACGTTTAATCGGCCATATACTTGTGGTTTAATTTCTGTGTTCCTATTCTGTTCCATTGATCTGTGTGTCTGTATTTGTAACATTACTATACTATCTTGATAACTACCACTTTGCACTACAACTTAAAGTCTGGAATTCTGGAACTGTGATATTTCCAGCTTTGCTTGCTTTATTTACCATGCCCTACTCTCCCTGCCAATGAGCCATGGATGTTATCAAAATGACAAAAGTTAATAAGTGTTGGTCAGGATGTAGAGAAAAGAGGATTTTTGTGCATTGCTGGCAGAAATGTAAATTGGTACAGCCACTATATACCAGATTATTGTAGTTCCTAAAATAATTAAAAAATAGAAACACTATATGATCTTGCAATCCCAATTCTAGGTATATATCCAAGGGAATTAAAATCCATATCTTGAAGAATTATATGCACTCTTATGATTATTGAATCATTACCTGCAGTAGCTAACATATGCGAAGAACCAAAAAGTTAATCAACAAATGAATGGATAAAGAAATATGTAAAAATGAAATACTTCCATTTGTAACAACATTGATGAACCTGGAAAGTATTATGCAAACTAGAATGAGCCATATACATAAATATAATAAGAGCCCATTTTCACATAGGTGAAATCTAAAATGGTAAAATTCATAAAGGGAGAAAGTTAAATGGCAGTAGTCAATGACTGAAGGGAAGGAGAAATGTAGGGAGATTTGGGTCAGCTTAATGGACCGAGCTACCCACACACCCTAGGATTCCAGTATTTCTATGAATACCTAAATTATTTCTAGATGTCCTTCAAATTTAGAAAATATATATCTAATATATATATATATATATATATATATATATATATATCAGAGCAATTGCTCTGACAGATAAATTCAGTTTTGTCTTTCTTATAAGTTCAATTTTATACTTTGATAAAATTGAGACAAAGAATCATTTAATTGGAAATAACAGATTCATATAAATTAAAAGAATATGAGAAATAATAAATTTGCCCTAGCAATCATGTAACCACTGTGCCTATGAGCAAAAAATAACTTACAAAGAGGAGGAGATTGAAATATAAGCTTTTATTTTAGAAATAAATAAATCACAGGAATAAAAGCACAGCATGAGGAATGTAGTCAATGATATTGTAATATCCTGTATTGGGACAGATTGTGGCTATACTTATAGTGAACATATCATATATATACCCTTTTCAAATTACTATGTTTTGCACTTGAAACTAATGTAATATTGTGTGTCAACTATACTCACATTAAAAAAAAAACTTAATAATAATATATATACCCAACAAAAATCCATGTGAGCAAATGGAAATTCTACTATGTACAATTGTTATTTATGATTTTTGACTCTTATGTGTTAATTTTGTTCTTTTTAAATTTTTTTTCCAGGTTATTACTTTTAAGAGGGAGACAGAGAGAGCAGTTGGGGAAGGGGCAGAGATGGAGAGAGAGAATCCCAAGCAGGCTCCACACTATCAGCCCAGAGACTGATGCAGGGCTCAAATGCACAAAGTGTGAGATCACAACCTGATCCAAAATCAAGAGTCAGGTGCTTGACTGACTGAGCCACCATGTGTTATTTTTGTTCTTACATATAGTAAGTTACTAATTTTAAAGACCACCTTAAAATTATAATGATTTAATACAAACAACAATCCAAACTGTGAGAAGATTAATGCAATGGAATCAACATATATGTGAACACATCACATGTTCTACTCCTAGGAAATATAATTCATGTTACACATACAGTATTAAAACTTTACCCACTGGCTACCATTCCCCATGTCCAGAGGATTCATCACATGCTCTCAACACAATGCATCTTCTCTTCCTCAACAAATATAATTAATCTTTCAAATGCAATTGTTTCTGAAAATATATTGGTATGATTATTTACAAATAAATTCTCACAAATGAAGTTCCCTTTGCATCCATGTATATTAAAATGCATACTAAATTGTAATATTTGACTAAACATAGTCTAATATTTGTCACAAAGAATTATTTTTCAAGTGACCATATTTTCACAAACATGATATCATTTTGTATAGACATCAGTCTTATTCAGCATGAATCCAGGAAAGAAGTTCATGGACTTCTCATGAAGTCCATGAACTCAAGAAAGAACTTCTTTCTTGAGTTTATTATCAACATTACTATGTTTCACTGCTATTTTACAATAGATTTCAGGAGTCAAACTAATTCTTTCCAATACTGTATAATGATATAATTTTTAGGTTTATTTTTTGTAATTTTTTAAATGTTTTATTTATTTTTGAGACAGCATGAACGGGGGAGGGTCAAAGAGAGAGGAAGACACAGAATCCGAAGCAGGCTCCACGTTCTGAGCTGTCAGCACAGAGCCCAATGCGGGGCTCGAACTCACGGACCGTGAGATCATGACCTGAGCCAAAGTTGAACACTCAACTGACTGAGCCACCCAGGCGCCCCAATTTTTAGGTTTAAAGAAAGGTTCATTTTTTGAAGTACACAAGTGCTTACAAAAGAGATTCATTTTGTAATTGTACAGAAACACACACACACACACATACACACACGATCTTTTAAATCCACTTCAATCAAATTAAATGTCCTTTTTGAAACATTTGGCAGTGAGATACCTTAATATATCAATTGCTTTTTAATTGTTTTTAAATAACATTTTTTAACTAATTGTAATCAAATTCTTTCAGGCACTTGGTAAAGAGTTTCACCTTTTATGTGATAAATTAAAATAAATGTACAATTAAGACGTGAGCCTTCTGTTATCTTCCAGTTTTATATCACTAGATTGAATAACTGACAGTGGTCATACAGTCATTATATGAACAGTTATTTTTCTAAGCAGACACCTATGAACACTTTTCAAACAAATGTATATTCTCATCACCTATCCCAGCACTTGTCATTTTAGATAACTTTGTAAAGACTCAGGAACAACATGACTGTAGTGCTTCTTTACCTAGACATTAAAGATAAGACTTCTCATGTGTATGTGTGTTCACTTGGGAAAGTCCAGTGAGACTTGAATAATAATTCATTGATAACTGAAGATGACCTCAGACCAAGATTGAAAAGGACTTCTTATCATTTATTTACAAGTTTTCTGACATGTTTTAAGGGTCAATTTAGTGGGGAATCAAAAATATATTTTCCATATTCTTCCAATATCATTATGTCTCTTAGCACGTATGGAGTTATATATTTTATATATTGTTTTTCAGTAATTGCATAAAAATAGCTGGTAAATAATTTCTTTGGCACTTTGGAGGCTATTGGCTAGAAAATTTGATACACTATAAGGGAATACGATGAATTTAATATAAACAAATAATAAGAAATTCTATATTATCTGATAATAATTTAGAGTAGATACTGATTTTTGAAATTTTCCAATTACATTGGCGATTACCATTAAATTATAAAATATAATTTACATTTTAAAATAGGTAGTGGGGCGCCTGGGTGGCGCAGTCGGTTAAGCGTCCGACTTCAGCCAGGTCACGATCTCGCGGTCTGTGAGTTCGAGCCCCGCGTCAGGCTCTGGGCTGATGGCTCGGAGCCTGGAGCCTGTTTCCAATTCTGTGTCTCCCTCTCTCTCTGCCCCTCCCCCGTTCATGCTCTGTCTCTCTCTGTCCCAAAAATAAATAAAAAAAAAAAAAAAAAGTTGAAAAAAAAAAAATAAAATAGGTAGTAAAATGACATCTACTGCTTTTGATAGACTGCTATTTACATAATATTCAATAATGTATTTTTTTATTGCAGATAACCCTTTAAATGTTCTTAGATTTCCTGTGGTCTCCAATACTTTCACCAGTGATATGTTTATATTGAGAAGGAGTACCACCAATTAGTTTAGAGGTTTTTTCCTAACTTTTTTTGTGGTAATATATATATAACACAAAATTGACAATTTTAACCATTTTTGACTGTACAATTCAATGAAATTAAGTACATTCACATTTTTGTTCAGTTATCATAAAAATCCCTTTCTTGAATATTTTCACCATCCCAAATTGAAGCTTCTCATCCTACAATTCTGCTAACAATTTTTTGTATGAATTAATTTGCCAATTCTAATTACATCATACAAGTGGAAACACACAGTATTTTCCTTTTCTCTCTGACTTATCTCTGTTAGAAAAATGTTCTTATGTATTTTTTGTCTTTTATTATTATTATCATCATCGATTATTTTTAATTCTAATACAGTTAACATAGAGTATTATAATATTTTCAGGCATACAATATAGTGATTTTACACTTCTATACATTATTCAGTGCTTATCATACTAGATGTACTCCTTAATCTCCATTACCTATTTCACCCATCCAAAGGACATCTCCAATTTGGGAATCATCAGTTTGTTTTGGATGGAACTGGGGGCTATTATGCTAAGTGAAATAAATCAGCCAGAGAAAGACAAATATATGATTTCACTCATGTGTGGAATTTAAGCAACAAAACAGATGAACATACTGAAAGGGAATATAAGTGTAGGAGGCAAACCTTAAGAAACTCTTTAACTAAAAAAAACAAAAAAACAAAAAAAAAAAAAAAAAAAAAAAAAACTCTGTAACTATAAAGAACAAAATGAGGGGTGCTGGAAGGGAAGTAAGTGGTGTGTAGGTTAAATGGGTGATGAGCATTAAGGAGGGCACTTGATGTGGTGAGGATTAGGTGTTGTATGTAAGTGATGAATCACTGAATTCTCCTGAAACCAATATTTCACTACATAATAAATAATTAGAATTAAAATACACTTTAAGAAATAAAAAAAATTAAATTTTTGATTTAATAGTTCTAACATCTCTGCCACATATGATTCTGAACTTTGTTGTGCCTCTTTACATTTTATTTTGCCTTGTAGAGTGTTTTGTAACTTTTTTAGATGGGCAATGATTATGCACCCATTAAAATAAATGGTGTATAAAGCCTTTTAGTTATTTGATGGTGAGGTATGTATTTGAGGAGACAGCATTTGATACTCTTATGATTTGTCTTTAACTTTTAATACACTTCTGTTTCTGGACTGTGAAATTCACAAATATTTCTCATCTTGTCTCTTCATAGGGGGAAGTATGTGTACTTAAGGTGGAGTTGGGTGTTTTTCTTCTCCCATGTGGGAGACTGCTTAGTGTTTGGGTATTTCTATTTCCACATGTCAATTAAGTTGTGATTATTAATCCATGTTAGGGCAGATAAATATGTTAGGCTCCGGTTAACAGTTTCTCCTGAGGGAAAAACTTGGTAAAACTAAGAGTGCACTGGAGTATTTATTTTTTCTTGTTTTCCTTCTCCCTGCTGAAAGCTTTGGTAATTTTTTTTTCTAGGATTTACTGTGAGAACCTGACCTCTAAGCATAGGGACTCTTTATTTCAGGATTCTCCTGGAGATTTCAACTTTCAGAGTTGTCTACAATAAGACTTTAGCAATGAATCAATTATAGTTCAGGTTGTCCTGTTTCAACACTGGTTTATGCTCTGATATCTGCTCTAATGTGTCATTGCTACAGTAAGCTATGGAGCTTTACATTCACCTGACAATATCTCTAATGTTAAGGTCCACGGTTTCTCCTATATTCTTCTTTATGTTTTTAAAAAATTTTTTTCAATGTTCCATATATTTTTTTTAATTTTTTTTAAACTTACATCCAAATTAGTTAGCATAAAGTGCAACAATGATTTCAGGAGTAGATTCCTCAGTGCCCCTTACCCATTAGGTCCATCACCCTCCCACAACCCCTCCAGTAACCCTCAGTTTGTTCTCCATATTTATGTGTCTCTTCTGTTTTGTCCCCCTCCCTTTTTATATTTTATTTTTGTTTCCCTTCCCTTATGTTCATCTGTTTTGTCTCTTAAAGTCCTCATATGAGTGAAGTCATAGGATTTTTGTCTTTCTCTGACTGACTAATTTCACTTAGCATAATACCCTCCAGTTCCATCCACGTAGTTGCAAATGGCAAGATTTCATTCTTTTTGATTGCCAACTAATACTCCATTGTATATATATACCACATCTTCTTTATCCACTCACCCATCAGTGAACATTTGGGCTCTTTCCATACTTTGGCTATTGTTGATAGTGCTGCTATAAACATGGGGGTGCATGTGTCCCTTCAAAATAGCACACCTGTATCCCGTGGATAAATGCCTAGTAGTGCAATTCCTGGGTCATAGGGTAGTTCTATTTTTAGTTTTTTGAGGAACCTCCATACTGTTTTCCAGAGTGGCTGCACCAGCTTGCATTCCAATAAACAACGCAAAAGAGATCCTCTTTCTCCGCATCCTTGCCAACATCTGTTGTGGCCTGAGTTGTTAATGTTAGCCATTCTGACAGATGTCAGGTGGTATCTCATTCTGCTTTTGATTTGTATTTCCTTGATGATGATGAGTGAAGTTGAACATTTTTTTCATGTGTCAGTTGGCCATCTGGATGTCTTCTTTGGAGAAGTGTCTCTTCATGTATTTTGCTCATTTCTTCACTGGATTATTTGGTTTTTGGGTGTTGAGTTTGATAAGTTCTTTGTAGATTATGGATACAAACCCTTTATCTGATATGTCGTTTTCAAATATCTTCTCCCATTCTATCGGTTGCCTTTTAGCTTTGCTGATTGTTTTCTTTGCTGTGCAGAAGCTTTTTACTTTGATGAGGTCTCAGTAGTTCATTTTTGCTTTTGTTTCCCTTGCCTCCGGAGACGTGTTGAGTAAGGAGTTGCTGTCAAAAAGTTTTTTCCCTGCTTTTTCCTCAAGGATTTTGATGGCTTCCTGTCTTACATTGAGGTCTTTCATCCATTTTGAGTTTATTTTTGTGTATGGTGTAAGAAAGTGGTACAGGTTCATACTTCTGCATGTTGCTGTCCAGTTTTCCTAGCACCACTTGCTGAAGAGACTGTCTTTATTCTATTGGATATTCTTTCCTGCTTTATCAAAGATGAGTTGGCCATACGTTTGTGGGTCCATTTCTGGATTCTCTATTCTGTTCCATTGTTCTGAGTGTCTGTTCTTGTACCAGTACCATACTGTCTTGGTGTACAGCTTTGTAATATAGCTTGAAGTCTGGGATTGTGATGCCTCTTGCTTTGGTTTTCTTTTTCAAGATTGCTTTGGCTATTTGGGATCTTTTCTGGTTCCATACAAATTTTAGGATTATTTGCTCTATTTCTGTGAAGAATGCTGGTGTCATTTTGATAGGGATTACATTGAATATGTAGATTGCTTTAGGTAATATCAACATTGCAACAATATGTGTTCTTCGTATCCAGGAGCATGGAATCTTTTTCCATTTTTTGTGTCTTCTTCAATTTCTTTCATAAGCTTTCTATAGTTTTCAGTGTATAGATTTTTCACCTCTTTGGTCAGATTTGTTCCTAGGTACTTTATGGTGTTTGGTGCAACTGTAAATGGGATCGATTCCTTTATTTCTCTTTCTGTCACTTCATTATTGGTGTACAGGAATGCAACCGATTTCTGTGCATTGATTTTATATACTGCGACTTTGCTGAATTCATGAATCAATTGTAGCAGTTTTTTGGGTGGAATCTTTTGGGTTTCCATATAGAATATCATGTCATCTGTGAAGAGTGAAAGTTTGACCTCCTCCTGTCCAATTTGGATGCTTTTTATTTCTTTGTGTTGTCATATTGCACAGGCTAAGACTTCCAATACTATGTTGAATAACAGTGGCAAGAGTGGACATCCCTGTCTTGTTCCTGACCTTAGGGGGAAAGCATTCATTTTTTCCCTTTGAAGATATTGTTAGTGTTGGGCCATTCATATATGGCTTTTATGATCTCGAGGTGTGCTCCTTCTATCCCTACTTTCATGAGGGTTTTTTATCAGAAAAGATGTTGTATTTTGTCAAATGATTTCTCTTCATCTATTGAGAGGATCACATGGTTCTTGTGCTTTCTTTTATTGCTGTGAGGAATCACGTTATTTGTGTTGTAGATATTGAACCAGCCCTGCATCTCAGGTATAAATCCCACTTGGTCAATGTTCCTTATATTTTTGAGAGACAAAGAGAGAGGCAGAGTACAAGCTGGGGAGTGACATAGAGAAATGGAGGGGCAGAATCTGAAGCAGGCTCCAGGCTCTGAGCTGTCAGCACAGAGTCCAACGTGGGACTCAAACTCATGAACCACGAGATCATGACCTGAGCCAAAGTCTGATGCTCAACCGACAGAGCATTTATTCTTCTTTATTTTCTGGATATAAACAAAGTTCTCAATATTTCAATCTGTTTACATTTTTACTTGGTAAAATAACAGCAGATTCCCAGATTTCTTATGGGAAAACCTAGAAACCAGAAGTCTGAATATATTGATAATTTCTACCAAGAGAATTACTGAGCATTTTTGGCACTGAATTTTTAGCCTAGTCTAGATTGACTAGGAAAAATTAAAGTTACTTTTACCAAGCTGAAAATAAAAACTTGCTTTTGAATATAAGAGCAGACTATCCCTGGTGTACTCAGGCAATTAGAAATATTTATTCTTACAGCATGAAACACATGTGTGCAGCAAAATGAGGAAAACATTTTATTAGGTGTGTAGATATGGTTGTACTAATCTAAATTTCTATAGCAAATGAAGACATTTTAGTTCATAACTCAGAACTACCCACAATATATGTGGAGATTTGAGTTCAAAATTCAGTAGAATGTGAATATAGGATACAATGGAACCTGTAGGTGTGATTTCAGGGCAAACTTATCCTTAAGGAACCACAACAACCATGGGTGAATACCAGATGATAGACATATTGAGATAAGTCTCTGTTAAATCAGAGAAGTACTGAATCCCAAACAACCTATAAATCCCAGATAACACAGCGATCCTAAAATACTTCTGGGCTTCCTTACTTTTCCTCATCTTTAGAATACACTGAGTGCCACAGTTCCATGCCATTCTCACCGTCTTTGCATCTCTTAGAGAAGTATGCATCCACACTTTCTCTACACTGTTTAGGAAGCACAGACCAGAAATAAACCCATGAATATATTGTCAACTAATTTACAACAAGGAAGTTAAGAATATACTATGGAGAAAAGACAGACTATTCAATAAATAAATATTCTATGTAATTTGCAGTTGGGAAAGTGGATGGCCACATGCAAAAAAAAAAATGAAATTAGAACATTATCTTAAACTCTACACGAATATTAGTTTAAAATGGACTAAATAGGGGCGCCTGGGTGGCTCAGTCGGTTGAACGTCCGACTTGGGCTCAGGTCACAATCTCATGGTTCATGGGTTCGAACCCTGCATTGGGCTCTGTGCTGATGGCTCAGAGCCTGGAGCCTGTTTTGGATTCTGTGTCTCCCTCACACTCTGCCCCTCCCCTGCTCATGCCCTGTCTCTCTCTCTCTCTCTCAAAAATAAATAAACATAAAAAACTTAAAAAAAAATAAAAATCAAAATAAAATAAAATAAAATGGACTAAATAAAATGTAAAAAGTGACACGATAAAATTTCTAGAAAAAAACAAGTGGTTAACTTCTAGACAGAGGTCTATATAATTAAATGTATTATATATTATATATATATATAACATATATAATATATAACATATATAATATAATTAATATAATATATAATATAATATATTATATATGTATATGTATTATATATGTTATATTATATATTATATAATATATTATCTTACACTAATGGCAAAAAGAACAAAAGTAAAAATAATCAAGTGGGACTATTTCAAACTAAAAATTTGCACAGCAAATAGAACCATCAACAAAATTAAAAGACAACCTATTGAATAGGGAAAATATACTTGGAGGTCATATGTGTGAAAAGGGGCTGGTATGCAAAATATATAAAGAACACATATAATTCAAAATTTAAAAAAAAGAGTACAAATTTGCAGAGTTGTGAGGAAGGATCATTTTCTGAAGAATAATCAGATGGATAAAGATACAAAAAAATGAATATCATAAGTTATCAGGATGCAAATACAAATCACAGTGAGATATCATCTTAAATATTTAGAACAGCTATTATCAAAAAGACAGGGAATAAGAAGTGTTGGTGAAGATGTGGGAAAATGGGAGTCTCTTCACTATTGCTGGGAATGTAAACAGGTGCAGTCATTATGGAGAAACCTATGGAGGTTTCCCATGACATTAAGAATGGTACTACCATATGATCCATCAATTCCACTGCTGCATATTTATCCAAATAATACAACAATACTCCTTGTAAAAGATATGATCTCTATGTCACTTACAGCATTATACACCATAGCTAAGAAGATAAGATAGGGAAACAACATAAGTATCCTACGTATCCATTGATGTGTGTGTGTGTGTGTGTGTGTGTGTGTGTGTTTACATTGATTTCAAATAAATCTGGCAATGTTATAGCATTTCTTGTTCTTTTGTCCTATTTTATCTATTTGGGGTGATATGGTAAATATATTAGAACTATTATAATGGATAATATCATCAAGTTGGACTGTTTCCAATCTCATTTCAATGTATTAATAAAATCTTATTACCCACATATTAAGGGGAAATATATGCCATTTATATTTATTGAAAAACTCCCACAATAATAGAGTAATTGGGAATATAAAATTTATTTGTCAAGTGTCAATTATCTTAATTTTCTAGATTAATATAATCTTTGTCTTCAATCTTGGAATGGCATTGTTCCCAATGAGTGTAAAAGGTGAAAATGATGTATTTCTAAAGCAGCAGGATTAATGAGAACTTTGTCGACACTTATACAGAGCAGATCCTCTGAATCAATCTTCTCAGGGTTCCCATCACCTCCTTGTTTCTCAGGCTGTAAATGATGGGGTTGAGCATTGGGGTCAGGATGGTGTAGAAGACGGCCAGAATTTTGTCCTCTGTTGGAGTTCTCAGCGATCTTGGGTGTAGATAAGTGTAAGCAAAGGGTGCATAGTAGAAAGTCACCACAGTGAGGTGTGTGCTACAGGTGGAATAGGCCTTCTTCCTCCCTTCTGTTGAGTGTATGCGGCAGATGGTGAGGAGAACTCGGCCATAGGAACATGCAATGCCAATGAAAGGTAACACAAGGAAGAGTGTCGTGCTCACAAACACCGTGTACTCATAGACCCAAATGTCCATGCAAGCCAGAGTCAACATGGCCGGGACATCACAGAAGAAATGATTTATGGTTCTGGATTGACAGTAAGGGATATGGAGGGCATATACAGTGTGAGCACAGGAGTTGATCGAGCTCATTATCCAAGATCCTGTTATCATCAGCACACATACTCTTTTTGTCATACGAATGGCATAGTGAAGAGGAAAGCAAATGGCCACATAACGATCATAAGCCATACGGGCCAATAATAATCCTTCTGCACCAGCTAAGGTAATGAAGAGGAAACTATGAACTCCACACCCAATGAAAGAAATCAACTTGTTTCCAAAGAGATAATTGGAAGCCATCTTGGGGACAATGGTGTAGATGTAGTTCAGATCCATGAGGGAGAACTAAGTAGAAAATACATGGGTGTGTGGAGATGGATGTCCAGGAGGATGACAATGATCATGGACAGGTTGCCACAAAGAGCCATTAGGAAAATGAGAAAAACAAAAATGAAGAAGAACAGGCCAATTCCTGATGGTGGGGATAATCCCAATAAGAAAAAATCAGTAGATGTTTTGTTACTATTTTCCATGGGACATTAATTTAGCTTTCCCTAAAGAGAAACATGCATTACGTACAGAAAATTAAGCTCTTGTTAATTCATTATTTTTGTTCCAAACTGTGATTTATTAATGAAACATTGTAACTCTTAAAAAACTTAACACATATTTTGATAAAACAAACCTGCCAGTTTTAATTTCATAGATAAAATATTTATAGGACATGCATATGTCTATGAAATATTTCATAAAAATCTGTAAATGTCTAAGAATAATATATTTCTGTAATGATTTTATTGAAATATATATGTTTTATGTTTCTACATAAATTTAGATATCAACATCAGAACTTATAGGTTTTATAATATACTCATTGTAAATCAATGTAAATGCATAACTTATAGACCCATGTCTGAATACATTTTATGACCCTTAGACAATGATTTTTCCTTTTATAATTAAGCACTATTTCTGAAAATAGAGTAGCCTATCAGTCATGCTCACATACTCTTTTTTTTTAGTTTTCCTCCAAAATCTTGCCAAATCAAGCTTTCTAGATCCTAAGCATCATTATCTGCTTTTTCCCCTAGAAATCTACAATTAATAATTATTGTCAAATATGTTTATATGAAGCATATTTTTTCTTCCCCCCTCAACATTCAAATGCTCTAGTTTAGGAAACCCCTTCCATGAAACCTTATTCTGTGAATTTGTTATAGTTTACATGACTCTGCTCAAGCATTATGAAAAGATGCATATTCTGTTCATCTGCTTCTCAGCAATTATTTAACATTATGCATTGGCCTTAGGGCACTTTTCCTTACCCAGTCCTTTTTCCCTCTTGTTTTTCTTATTTAAAATTCTTTCTATTTCTAGATGAGTATGAGAGTTTATCCATATATGTATCACCTCTTTGTCATTAAACTTAACTAACATAATAATGAGAAAAAATCAGCATAAATTTAAAGAAACTGGGAAAGAGAGAAGAGGAAGGAATCAGAGATAAAAAAAAAGTTAAGAACTTTTTTGGGAAAAAAAAAACTTTAAGAAACATAAAAGGAGAAGGCAAAATGTCATTTTGAGAGTATTCTACGTGGAAATGAGTGGTGGGAATCTTCTCCAGAGGAATACCATCAGTGAGTAAGCTCAGTATGTTATACCTAGAATGGATAGTAGTTCTTCAGTCTCTAATGCTCTTCTAGAACTAAAGCCATTAAATTCTTGAGGAAGGCTTTACATGAAAGACAGATGTAATCACACCCCCACCTACCCACACACACACCTTTACACACAGACACTGAATTAAAATGATTGGGATAAATGCAAGAAAACATTTCAAAAAAATCTGATGTCTTCAGAGAAAAATGAGAATTTGTTAAATATAAGTAAAAAATATCATGTTCTATATAAACTGAAGTGCCAAATATCAATAAAAGACTTCTGGAAATAAAAAGGATAATAATTAACATAAAAATTAATGAAAGTTTCAAACAATCAATTGATGAAATTAACCAGAAATAGTGCAACAATGGAACATAAAATTTGATATTAGAATGATAAGAGAATGAGGAATAGTATAAAATGACCCAACATATACTTATGGATATTCTTATAAATGCATATGACATCAATTTATTTTTGACAAAATATTTACTTATTTTACATGTTATACAAAACAATTTTAGAAACCATTATACATGAACTACAATGTTCAAAGAGGATGCAAAGAACACAGAAAAATAAACTAGAATTAATTTATCAAATGGAATTTTCATGAAAACACTAGTTTCTTGAAAACAGTTTCTTGGTAATTCTTAATATAAGCTAAATAGGTGCTCTAAAATCTTATTGAGAGAAATTATGATAATATGAGAATAAATATATCCAGTAGTATAAATAAAACAAACTCATGTTTCTTAATGATGTTATATATTTTATATGCAAACAATAAATTCTAGAAGATGGAACAATACCATCAATGCATGTCCTTAAACATAAAGTTGGATGTAACTCTGTTGAGAGAATGGGGGGCTAGAGGTGGGAGGAGAGAAAAGGTTGATGATATAGGGAGGAGGTGAGACTTAATCCACAGTGGCCTAAATTACAAATTATGGTCTTGGTATTTGGGATTTAAGAATAAAGCATTAGAAGATAAGCATATTGTTTAAAACACAGGAAGTATTGGAAAAGATTGTAAACTAATTTGAAGTATTAGCTTTGGGTTTCAACAGGAGTGGGTTATGGGACCATCATTCAACTCTGTGGTTTGTTGATGCCATGTCCATACATTATTTGTATAACATATTAAAGTGATATAAAAGTAATTTCAGTTCCTAATTTACATAGTAAAATTAGTGCAGATGTGAATCTCCAAATCCACTGTGAAGTACTTGCAGCAGGGTTAGGGTCTATGTGAAACAACTGATTTTCAATTATTGTGTGCTTACTGTCAATGTGCAAAGGAAATACTGGGAGATCTAGCTTTGTTTATAAAGTGGCATTTGGATAGGCATGAGAAGAGCATATTAGACTGATATCATGGCTATAATTTGGATTAGTAGTTTTAATTATCAACCAGATTGAAAATGTAATAATTGTAATTACCAAGGACATTAACATTGTTACTACTTCTATCTTTTATATTTTATACAGGGCCAGTTATGACAAAAATTCCATGAGGTAGTTAGGATTATTTCTGTTTAATCATGAGAAAAAACAACACAGAACAAAAATAATGCCATATCACATGACTGCTAAGGCAGTGATTTTGATTATCTATCTTCCTTTGTTCTTACATGCTAAATAACTTGCCATGTGATATCATTGAAAGAAGTTTTGCATCTGACAAGAAAGCCACCATAGCTATTAAATACCTGTTTCAAGATCTAAAGTAAAGAACTATATTTTTTAGGTAAAATGATAAGATCATTTCCCTTTTATTTTGATTTTACCCAGTGAAATAATGAAAACTAATCTATTTACATACCATGTGGAAAAAATTGCACCTGCTTCAATCTTTTAAATTTCACTAAAACTTTGGTTTGGTCCTCAGCATTACTGGCAATATGCAGTGGAGAAAAAGGGACACAAATGGTTTCTAGGTGAGTTGGAGAACTAAACCTTGAACACAAACAAGGTCCATACATGGTAGAACAAATAGAACTATACACTTTCAGTGGCCATCTCCACTGGGTAGGACCTAACATGTGTCAAGATTTGTACCAAGAATCAATTTTCTTTAATCCTTTAATCAACTCTTGAGGTTGATATAGCCATAAATATGGCTATGGATGTTTGCAGATGATAAATCAAGTTTCAGGGATTTTCTGCCTGAATTTAAATGCTTGGTAGATAGATTAAAATATTTATATATTAATTTTTATTTTAATTTAATCTTATAACTAAAAATTTTGGTAACAGTTATGAAATAAAAGAATATTTTTAGCTGCTCAAAACTAAAAGAGAAATAAAAAGAAAAATATAAAGCTATTAAAATAAAATTTACTATAGATGCAAGAGAGTCAAGAAGGTGTGTAAGTTCCTTTAATGACCAAATGAATTGGATAAGTGCCTATATTTTCTTCATTTCAATATCTTTCCTCTTTCCTCTAATTTGATGTTTTAATTATATTTCCAGTTGCTCCCTGCAGCAATACAACTTTAATCCATGAGGTAGAGAATACCCACAGCACTCCCAGATCCTCTCAATCACTCCCAGGTCTTCTAAATGAATTCTAATCCATGTTTTGCCCCAATATCAGTGTCCTTGGGTGATTTTGTTTACAAAGAAATGTCCTCCTCTCTATTATCTCCTCTGTAGATCAAGTTATAAATGTATATATTCAGTTCATTCCTACATCATGGTGAAGGAAATTCTCTTATGTCCAGTTTAAAAATAAATTCCATATTACCATTTTAATTTAATTTAATTAATATATTAGGCATTATTTAGCTTGTATGTATTATGTTTCTCATGTTTCCCACGTTTGTATTCAATTGCAAACAACATTTGTAAAGCATGTCACTTTTTTGATTCACATATTTACAGAATAAATAGATTTTTCAATATAGGTTCATTATTATAAAGATGAAACATGGATTCCAAGTGATTAGAAGTAAATTATTTAAAACTATAGAGTGATCCAGTGGCAGATCTGGAAAGGTGTCCTCTAGATACTATACAATATAGAATTTTCTTCTGAAACAAACTAATTTCGAAGAAAAATCTTTCAGATCATTAAATAGTCTGGTCACATTAGATTTGGTCTGATTATTTGTATAGCTGTAGCAAGAATATACATTTGCCAAAGAAGTTTTCCATTGCTTTGTTGAAAATTTTATAAAGAATCAGACTACACTTTTAAAAGTATTTGAATGTAAAAAAAAAAAAATCTTCACTAGTTTTCATGTAAATTTGGGTTGCTTTTTCTCTTTTCAAAAACCCTGGAATATTTTGAGTGCTGAACTTTACCAAAGGGAACTTTCTTACTTCACCTGTAAACAAAAAGTTCTATAAAAGATCACATTTTTTCCCCCCTAAGACAACCGGAACTTATTGGTTCCACAAAGTCTACCTTAGTTCTTTAAAAAGATTGGGTATACTTTTATCTCCATGTCCATAGATTGTAACTGTTTTTCCATTCCTATCATGTATTTAGAATTAACAGGATTGTGAAATGGCTTTCATTAACTGAATCAGATGACAAGAGGAGAGTCTTCTGGAGTCTAGCCAAGCATTGTTCTCTACAGTATTTCTGCTTGGAGATATATATAAAATTTTCATCCCTTTTAATGTTTCTATAGCAGATTCTACTAAAAAAGAACAAACAAAAAGTCATAATACTTTAGTGACTAAGGAAATAATAATCTTATTAAATATTGAAGCATTGCGTATTTTTAGATGTTTAGAATGTTATAGAACTTGTGATCCATGAGGATTTTATTGTAAAAGGAGATCTAATATGTACAGTATTTGAATGTGCATATAACAGCATATATATATTTTTTTTTTTTCATGAAATTCCACAATGGTGAATCAGCATTGATAGACAAATAGGAAAGTAGGTAGACAGATATTTTGAGAGATGTATGATTCACCAGTATATACTGTGAGTTTGGATTCAGACACAAGATATGTTTATTTGCTTTAGTGTAAAGACATGATGCAGACAGTTTTGAGCCAATGCTAGATTGGATTCTAGTTCTGCCACTTACTAGAAATGTAAACTTGGATTAATGAATTCAAATCTCTGAGCCTGTGCCTCCTAAGTACAGCAAATCAACATCACAATGAGATATAATTTTACACCATTTAGAAAGCGTATAAGCAAAAATAAAGAAATTAAAGAGAATGTGGAGAAAAGAGAACACTTGAGCCTTATTGATGGGAATATAAATTAGCACAACCATTATGAAAAATAGGAGTTCATCAAAAAGTTAGAAATAAAACTACCATATGATCCAGCAATCCCATTTCTATTATATATCTAAATGAAATGAAATGAAATCAGTTACTTGAAAAGATACTTGCATTCCTGTAACTATTATTGCAGTCTTATTCATAATATCTAAAGTATGAACATTAACTTTATATGTCCATTGACAAATAATGGATAAATGAAATATAATATATATGAATATCACAACAAAATGAAATGTGTGAGTATATATATTTATATACATATTAATATATAAATATTCATACACGTATAAACACATTTCACACACACACACACACACACACACA